>NW_028243750.1:0-27859 GCF_964263255.1 Lissotriton vulgaris
CGTTTTCAAATGTTTTATTTTTGAACGTCAGTTCACATTTGTAGGTGGATCATCAGTGTTAGAGCTAAAATTAGCATGTTTAAAGTGATTTTCATGCTTCCAGGGGCTCGGGAAGTTAATTAAATACCATTTGGAGGCATTTAATGTTCGAGCAAAAACGGCTGATTTTCGACAAAAGAGATAACACCCCCCCATTACGTCATGCTTCAGAAATGTGGAAAATGGTCCGTTTTCAAATGTTTTATTTTTGAACGTCAGTTCACATTTGTAGGTGGATCATCAGTGTTAGAGCTAAAATTAGCATGTTTAAAGTGATTTTCATGCTTCCAGGGGCCCAAAACACAAGATTTATGGAATGGTTAAAAGTGCATGAAAATGGCCAATTTACTCACTCTGAGTTCTCAAAAAGGGTTTCTTCACCCCGGGAAGTTAATTAAATACCATTTGGAGGCATTTAATGTTCGAGCAAAAACGGCTGATTTTCGACAAAAGAGATAACACCCCCCCATTACGTCATGCTTCAGAAATGTGGAAAATGGTCCGTTTTCAAATGTTTTATTTTTGAACGTCAGTTCACATTTGTAGGTGGATCATCAGTGTTAGAGCTAAAATTAGCATGTTTAAAGTGATTTTCATGCTTCCAGGGGCCCAAAACACAAGATTTATGGAATGGTTAAAAGTGCATGAAAATGGCCAATTTACTCACTCTGAGTTCTCAAAAAGGGTTTCTTCACCCCGGGAAGTTAATTAAATACCATTTGGAGGCATTTAATGTTCGAGCAAAAACGGCTGATTTTCGACAAAAGAGATAACACCCCCCCATTACGTCATGCTTCAGAAATGTGGAAAATGGTCCGTTTTCAAATGTTTTATTTTTGAACGTCAGTTCACATTTGTAGGTGGATCATCAGTGTTAGAGCTAAAATTAGCATGTTTAAAGTGATTTTCATGCTTCCAGGGGCTCGGGAAGTTAATTAAATACCATTTGGAGGCATTTAATGTTCGAGCAAAAACGGCTGATTTTCGACAAAAGAGATAACACCCCCCATTACGTCATGCTTCAGAAATGTGGAAAATGGTCCGTTTTCAAATGTTTTATTTTTGAACGTCAGTTCACATTTGTAGGTGGATCATCAGTGTTAGAGCTAAAATTAGCATGTTTAAAGTGATTTTCATGCTTCCAGGGGCCCAAAACACAAGATTTATGGAATGGTTAAAAGTGCATGAAAATGGCCAATTTACTCACTCTGAGTTCTCAAAAAGGGTTTCTTCACCCGGGAAGTTAATTAAATACCATTTGGAGGCATTTAATGTTCGAGCAAAAACGGCTGATTTTCGACAAAAGAGATAACACCCCCCCATTACGTCATGCTTCAGAAATGTGGAAAATGGTCCGTTTTCAAATGTTTTATTTTTGAACGTCAGTTCACATTTGTAGGTGGATCATCAGTGTTAGAGCTAAAATTAGCATGTTTAAAGTGATTTTCATGCTTCCAGGGGCTCGGGAAGATAATTAAATACCATTTGGAGGCATTTAATGTTCGAGCAAAAACGGCTGATTTTCGACAAAAGAGATAACACCCCCCCATTACGTCATGCTTCAGAAATGTGGAAAATGGTCCGTTTTCAATGTTTTATTTTTGAACGTCAGTTCACATTTGTAGGTGGATCATCAGTGTTAGAGCTAAAATTAGCATGTTTAAAGTGATTTTCATGCTTCCAGGGGCTCGGGAAGTTAATTAAATACCATTTGGAGGCATTTAATGTTCGAGCAAAAACGGCTGATTTTCGACAAAAGAGATAACACCCCCCCATTACGTCATGCTTCAGAAATGTGGAAAATGGTCCGTTTTCAAATGTTTTATTTTTGAACGTCAGTTCACATTTGTAGGTGGATCATCAGTGTTAGAGCTAAAATTAGCATGTTTAAAGTGATTTTCATGCTTCCAGGGGCTCGGGAAGTTAATTAAATACCATTTGGAGGCATTTAATGTTCGAGCAAAAACGGCTGATTTTCGACAAAAGAGATAACACCCCCCCATTACGTCATGCTTCAGAAATGTGGAAAATGGTCCGTTTTCAAATGTTTTATTTTTGAACGTCAGTTCACATTTGTAGGTGGATCATCAGTGTTAGAGCTAAAATTAGCATGTTTAAAGTGATTTTCATGCTTCCAGGGGCTCGGGAAGTTAATTAAATACCATTTGGAGGCATTTAATGTTCGAGCAAAAACGGCTGATTTTCGACAAAAGAGATAACACCCCCCATTACGTCATGCTTCAGAAATGTGGAAAATGGTCCGTTTTCAAATGTTTTATTTTTGAACGTCAGTTCACATTTGTAGGTGGATCATCAGTGTTAGAGCAAAATTAGCATGTTTAAAGTGATTTTCATGCTTCCAGGGGCCCAAAACACAAGATTTATGGAATGGTTAAAAGTGCATGAAAATGGCCAATTTACTCACTCTGAGTTCTCAAAAAGGGTTTCTTCACCCCGGGAAGTTAATTAAATACCATTTGGAGGCATTTAATGTTCGAGCAAAAACGGCTGATTTTCGACAAAAGAGATAACACCCCCCCATTACGTCATGCTTCAGAAATGTGGAAAATGGTCCGTTTTCAAATGTTTTATTTTTGAACGTCAGTTCACATTTGTAGGTGGATCATCAGTGTTAGAGCTAAAATTAGCATGTTTAAAGTGATTTTCATGCTTCCAGGGGCCCAAAACACAAGATTTATGGAATGGTTAAAAGTGCATGAAAATGGCCAATTTACTCACTCTGAGTTCTCAAAAAGGGTTTCTTCACCCCGGGAAGTTAATTAAATACCATTTGGAGGCATTTAATGTTCGAGCAAAAACGGCTGATTTTCGACAAAAGAGATAACACCCCCCCATTACGTCATGCTTCAGAAATGTGGAAAATGGTCCGTTTTCAAATGTTTTATTTTTGAACGTCAGTTCACATTTGTAGGTGGATCATCAGTGTTAGAGCTAAAATTAGCATGTTTAAAGTGATTTTCATGCTTCCAGGGGCCCAAAACACAAGATTTATGGAATGGTTAAAAGTGCATGAAAATGGCCAATTTACTCACTCTGAGTTCTCAAAAAGGGTTTCTTCACCCCGGGAAGTTAATTAAATACCATTTGGAGGCATTTAATGTTCGAGCAAAAACGGCTGATTTTCGACAAAAGAGATAACACCCCCCCATTACGTCATGCTTCAGAAATGTGGAAAATGGTCCGTTTTCAAATGTTTTATTTTTGAACGTCAGTTCACATTTGTAGGTGGATCATCAGTGTTAGAGCTAAAATTAGCATGTTTAAAGTGATTTTCATGCTTCCAGGGGCCCAAAACACAAGATTTATGGAATGGTTAAAAGTGCATGAAAATGGCCAATTTACTCACTCTGAGTTCTCAAAAAGGGTTTCTTCACCCCGGGAAGTTAATTAAATACCATTTGGAGGCATTTAATGTTCGAGCAAAAACGGCTGATTTTCGACAAAAGAGATAACACCCCCCCATTACGTCATGCTTCAGAAATGTGGAAAATGGTCCGTTTTCAAATGTTTTATTTTTGAACGTCAGTTCACATTTGTAGGTGGATCATCAGTGTTAGAGCTAAAATTAGCATGTTTAAAGTGATTTTCATGCTTCCAGGGGCTCGGGAAGTTAGTTAAATACCATTTGGAGGCATTTAATGTTCGAGCAAAAACGGCTGATTTTCGACAAAAGAGATAACACCCCCCCATTACGTCATGCTTCAGAAATGTGGAAAATGGTCCGTTTTCAAATGTTTTATTTTTGAACGTCAGTTCACATTTGTAGGTGGATCATCAGTGTTAGAGCTAAAATTAGCATGTTTAAAGTGATTTTCATGCTTCCAGGGGCTCGGGAAGTTAATTAAATACCATTTGGAGGCATTTAATGTTCGAGCAAAAACGGCTGATTTTCGACAAAAGAGATAACACCCCCCCATTACGTCATGCTTCAGAAATGTGGAAAATGGTCCGTTTTCAAATGTTTTATTTTTGAACGTCAGTTCACATTTGTAGGTGGATCATCAGTGTTAGAGCTAAAATTAGCATGTTTAAAGTGATTTTCATGCTTCCAGGGGCCCAAAACACAAGATTTATGGAATGGTTAAAAGTGCATGAAAATGGCCAATTTACTCACTCTGAGTTCTCAAAAAGGGTTTCTTCACCCCGGGAAGTTAATTAAATACCATTTGGAGGCATTTAATGTTCGAGCAAAAACGGCTGATTTTCGACAAAAGAGATAACACCCCCCCATTACGTCATGCTTCAGAAATGTGGAAAATGGTCCGTTTTCAAATGTTTTATTTTTGAACGTCAGTTCACATTTGTAGGTGGATCATCAGTGTTAGAGCTAAAATTAGCATGTTTAAAGTGATTTTCATGCTTCCAGGGGCTCGGGAAGTTAATTAAATACCATTTGGAGGCATTTAATGTTCGAGCAAAAACGGCTGATTTTCGACAAAAGAGATAACACCCCCCCATTACGTCATGCTTCAGAAATGTGGAAAATGGTCCGTTTTCAAATGTTTTATTTTTGAACGTCAGTTCACATTTGTAGGTGGATCATCAGTGTTAGAGCTAAAATTAGCATGTTTAAAGTGATTTTCATGCTTCCAGGGGCTCGGGAAGTTAATTAAATACCATTTGGAGGCATTTATTGTTCGAGCAAAAACGGCTGATTTTCGACAAAAGAGATAACACCCCCCCATTACGTCATGCTTCAGAAATGTGGAAAATGGTCCGTTTTCAAATGTTTTATTTTTGAACGTCAGTTCACATTTGTAGGTGGATCATCAGTGTTAGAGCTAAAATTAGCATGTTTAAAGTGATTTTCATGCTTCCAGGGGCTCGGGAAGTTAATTAAATACCATTTGGAGGCATTTAATGTTCGAGCAAAAACGGCTGATTTTCGACAAAAGAGATAACACCCCCCCATTACGTCATGCTTCAGAAATGTGGAAAATGGTCCGTTTTCAAATGTTTTATTTTTGAACGTCAGTTCACATTTGTAGGTGGATCATCAGTGTTAGAGCTAAAATTAGCATGTTTAAAGTGATTTTCATGCTTCCAGGGGCCCAAAACACAAGATTTATGGAATGGTTAAAAGTGCATGAAAATGGCCAATTTACTCACTCTGAGTTCTCAAAAAGGGTTTCTTCACCCCGGGAAGTTAATTAAATACCATTTGGAGGCATTTAATGTTCGAGCAAAAACGGCTGATTTTCGACAAAAGAGATAACACCCCCCCATTACGTCATGCTTCAGAAATGTGGAAAATGGTCCGTTTTCAAATGTTTTATTTTTGAACGTCAGTTCACATTTGTAGGTGGATCATCAGTGTTAGAGCTAAAATTAGCATGTTTAAAGTGATTTTCATGCTTCCAGGGGCCCAAAACACAAGATTTATGGAATGGTTAAAAGTGCATGAAAATGGCCAATTTACTCACTCTGAGTTCTCAAAAAGGGTTTCTTCACCCCGGGAAGTTAATTAAATACCATTTGGAGGCATTTAATGTTCGAGCAAAAACGGCTGATTTTCGACAAAAGAGATAACACCCCCCCATTACGTCATGCTTCAGAAATGTGGAAAATGGTCCGTTTTCAAATGTTTTATTTTTGAACGTCAGTTCACATTTGTAGGTGGATCATCAGTGTTAGAGCTAAAATTAGCATGTTTAAAGTGATTTTCATGCTTCCAGGGGCTCGGGAAGTTAATTAAATACCATTTGGAGGCATTTAATGTTCGAGCAAAAACGGCTGATTTTCGACAAAAGAGATAACACCCCCCATTACGTCATGCTTCAGAAATGTGGAAAATGGTCCGTTTTCAAATGTTTTATTTTTGAACGTCAGTTCACATTTGTAGGTGGATCATCAGTGTTAGAGCTAAAATTAGCATGTTTAAAGTGATTTTCATGCTTCCAGGGGCCCAAAACACAAGATTTATGGAATGGTTAAAAGTGCATGAAAATGGCCAATTTACTCACTCTGAGTTCTCAAAAAGGGTTTCTTCACCCCGGGAAGTTAATTAAATACCATTTGGAGGCATTTAATGTTCGAGCAAAAACGGCTGATTTTCGACAAAAGAGATAACACCCCCCCATTACGTCATGCTTCAGAAATGTGGAAAATGGTCCGTTTTCAAATGTTTTATTTTTGAACGTCAGTTCACATTTGTAGGTGGATCATCAGTGTTAGAGCTAAAATTAGCATGTTTAAAGTGATTTTCATGCTTCCAGGGGCTCGGGAAGATAATTAAATACCATTTGGAGGCATTTAATGTTCGAGCAAAAACGGCTGATTTTCGACAAAAGAGATAACACCCCCCCATTACGTCATGCTTCAGAAATGTGGAAAATGGTCCGTTTTCAAATGTTTTATTTTTGAACGTCAGTTCACATTTGTAGGTGGATCATCAGTGTTAGAGCTAAAATTAGCATGTTTAAAGTGGTTTTCATGCTTCCAGGGGCTCGGGAAGTTAATTAAATACCATTTGGAAGCATTTAATGTTCGAGCAAAACGGCTGATTTTCGACAAAAGAGATAACACCCCCCCATTACGTCATGCTTCAGAAATGTGGAAAATGGTCCGTTTTCAAATGTTTTATTTTTGAACGTCAGTTCACATTTGTAGGTGGATCATCAGTGTTAGAGCTAAAATTAGCATGTTTAAAGTGATTTTCATGCTTCCAGGGGCTCGGGAAGTTAATTAAATACCATTTGGAGGCATTTAATGTTCGAGCAAAAACGGCTGATTTTCGACAAAAGAGATAACACCCCCCCATTACGTCATGCTTCAGAAATGTGGAAAATGGTCCGTTTTCAAATGTTTTATTTTTGAACGTCAGTTCACATTTGTAGGTGGATCATCAGTGTTAGAGCTAAAATTAGCATGTTTAAAGTGATTTTCATGCTTCCAGGGGCCCAAAACACAAGATTTAGGAATGGTTAAAAGTGCATGAAAATGGCCAATTTACTCACTCTGAGTTCTCAAAAAGGGTTTCTTCACCCCGGGAAGTTAATTAAATACCATTTGGAGGCATTTAATGTTCGAGCAAAAACGGCTGATTTTCGACAAAAGAGATAACACCCCCCCATTACTTCATGCTTCAGAAATGTGGAAAATGGTCCGTTTTCAAATGTTTTATTTTTGAACGTCAGTTCACATTTGTAGGTGGATTATCAGTGTTAGAGCTAAAATTAGCATGTTTAAAGTGATTTTCATGCTTCCAGGGGCCCAAAACACAAGATTTATGGAATGGTTAAAAGTGCATGAAAATGGCCAATTTACTCACTCTGAGTTCTCAAAAAGGGTTTCTTCACCCCGGGAAGTTAATTAAATACCATTTGGAGGCATTTAATGTTCGAGCAAAAACGGCTGATTTTCGACAAAAGAGATAACACCCCCCCATTACGTCATGCTTCAGAAATGTGGAAAATGGTCCGTTTTCAAATGTTTTATTTTTGAACGTCAGTTCACATTTGTAGGTGGATCATCAGTGTTAGAGCTAAAACTAGCATGTTTAAAGTGATTTTCATGCTTCCAGGGGCTCGGGAAGTGAAATAAATACCATTTGGAGGCATTTAATGTTCGAGCAAAAACGGCTGATTTTCGACAAAAGAGATAACACCCCCCCATTACGTCATGCTTCAGAAATGTGGAAAATGGTCCGTTTTCAAATGTTTTATTTTTGAACGTCAGTTCACATTGTAGGTGGATCATCAGTGTTAGAGCTAAAATTAGCATGTTTAAAGTGATTTTCATGCTTCCAGGGGCTCGGGAAGTTAATTAAATACCATTTGGAGGCATTTAATGTTCGAGCAAAAACGGCTGATTTTCGACAAAAGAGATAACACCCCCCCATTACGTCATGCTTCAGAAATGTGGAAAATGGTCCGTTTTCAAATGTTTTATTTTGAACGTCAGTTCACATTTGTAGGTGGATCATCAGTGTTAGAGCTAAAATTAGCATGTTTAAAGTGATTTTCATGCTTCCAGGGGCTCGGGAAGTTAATTAAATACCATTTGGAGGCATTTAATGTTCGAGCAAAAACGGCTGATTTTCGACAAAAGAGATAACACCCCCCCATTACGTCATGCTTCAGAAATGTGGAAAATGGTCCGTTTTCAAATGTTTTATTTTTGAACGTCAGTTCACATTTGTAGGTGGATCATCAGTGTTAGAGCTAAAATTAGCATGTTTAAAGTGATTTTCATGCTTCCAGGGGCCCAAAACACAAGATTTATGGAATGGTTAAAAGTGCATGAAAATGGCCAATTTACTCACTCTGAGTTCTCAAAAAGGGTTTCTTCACCCCGGGAAGTTAATTAAATACCATTTGGAGGCATTTAATGTTCGAGCAAAAACGGCTGATTTTCGACAAAAGAGATAACACCCCCCCATTACGTCATGCTTCAGAAATGTGGAAAATGGTCCGTTTTCAAATGTTTTATTTTTGAACGTCAGTTCACATTTGTAGGTGGATCATCAGTGTTAGAGCTAAAATTAGCATGTTTAAAGTGATTTTCATGCTTCCAGGGGCCCAAAACACAAGATTTATGGAATGGTTAAAAGTGCATGAAAATGGCCAATTTACTCACTCTGAGTTCTCAAAAAGGGTTTCTTCACCCCGGGAAGTTAATTAAATACCATTTGGAGGCATTTAATGTTCGAGCAAAAACGGCTGATTTTCGACAAAAGAGATAACACCCCCCCATTACGTCATGCTTCAGAAATGTGGAAAATGGTCCGTTTTCAAATGTTTTATTTTTGAACGTCAGTTCACATTTGTAGGTGGATCATCAGTGTTAGAGCTAAAATTAGCATGTTTAAAGTGATTTTCATGCTTCCAGGGGCCCAAAACACAAGATTTATGGAATGGTTAAAAGTGCATGAAAATGGCCAATTTACTCACTCTGAGTTCTCAAAAAGGGTTTCTTCACCCCGGGAAGTTAATTAAATACCATTTGGAGGCATTTAATGTTCGAGCAAAAACGGCTGATTTTCGACAAAAGAGATAACACCCCCCCATTACGTCATGCTTCAGAAATGTGGAAAATGGTCCGTTTTCAAATGTTTTATTTTTGAACGTCAGTTCACATTTGTAGGTGGATCATCAGTGTTAGAGCTAAAATTAGCATGTTTAAAGTGATTTTCATGCTTCCAGGGGCTCGGGAAGTTAATTAAATACCATTTGGAGGCATTTAATGTTCGAGCAAAAACGGCTGATTTTCGACAAAAGAGATAACACCCCCCCATTACGTCATGCTTCAGAAATGTGGAAAATGGTCCGTTTTCAAATGTTTTATTTTTGAACGTCAGTTCACATTTGTAGGTGGATCATCAGTGTTAGAGCTAAAATTAGCATGTTTAAAGTGATTTTCATGCTTCCAGGGGCTCGGGAAGTTAATTAAATACCATTTGGAGGCATTTAATGTTCGAGCAAAAACGGCTGATTTTCGACAAAAGAGATAACACCCCCCCCATTACGTCATGCTTCAGAAATGTGGAAAATGGTCCGTTTTCAAATGTTTTATTTTTGAACGTCAGTTCACATTTGTAGGTGGATCATCAGTGTTAGAGCTAAAATTAGCATGTTTAAAGTGATTTTCATGCTTCCAGGGGCTCGGGAAGTTAATTAAATACCATTTGGAGGCATTTAATGTTCGAGCAAAAACGGCTGATTTTCGACAAAAGAGATAACACCCCCCCATTACGTCATGCTTCAGAAATGTGGAAAATGGTCCGTTTTCAAATGTTTTATTTTTGAACGTCAGTTCACATTTGTAGGTGGATCATCAGTGTTAGAGCTAAAATTAGCATGTTTAAAGTGATTTTCATGCTTCCAGGGGCTCGGGAAGTTAATTAAATACCATTTGGAGGCATTTAATGTTCGAGCAAAAACGGCTGATTTTCGACAAAAGAGATAACACCCCCCCATTACGTCATGCTTCAGAAATGTGGAAAATGGTCCGTTTTCAAATGTTTTATTTTTGAACGTCAGTTCACATTTGTAGGTGGATCATCAGTGTTAGAGCTAAAATTAGCATGTTTAAAGTGATTTTCATGCTTCCAGGGGCTCGGGAAGTTAATTAAATACCATTTGGAGGCATTTAATGTTCGAGCAAAAACGGCTGATTTTCGACAAAAGAGATAACACCCCCCCATTACGTCATGCTTCAGAAATGTGGAAAATGGTCCGTTTTCAAATGTTTTATTTTTGAACGTCAGTTCACATTTGTAGGTGGATCATCAGTGTTAGAGCTAAAATTAGCATGTTTAAAGTGATTTTCATGCTTCCAGGGGCCCAAAACACAAGATTTATGGAATGGTTAAAAGTGCATGAAAATGGCCAATTTACTCACTCTGAGTTCTCAAAAAGGGTTTCTTCACCCCGGGAAGTTAATTAAATACCATTTGGAGGCATTTAATGTTCGAGCAAAAACGGCTGATTTTCGACAAAAGAGATAACACCCCCCCATTACGTCATGCTTCAGAAATGTGGAAAATGGTCCGTTTTCAAATGTTTTATTTTTGAACGTCAGTTCACATTTGTAGGTGGATCATCAGTGTTAGAGCTAAAATTAGCATGTTTAACGTGATTTTCATGCTTCCAGGGGCTCGGGAAGTTAATTAAATACCATTTGGAGGCATTTAATGTTCGAGCAAAAACGGCTGATTTTCGACAAAAGAGATAACACCCCCCCATTACGTCATGCTTCAGAAATGTGGAAAATGGTCCGTTTTCAAATGTTTTATTTTTGAACGTCAGTTCACATTTGTAGGTGGATCATCAGTGTTAGAGCTAAAATTAGCATGTTTAAAGTGATTTTCATGCTTCCAGGGGCCCAAAACACAAGATTTAGGAATGGTTAAAAGTGCATGAAAATGGCCAATTTACTCACTCTGAGTTCTCAAAAAGGGTTTCTTCACCCCGGGAAGTTAATTAAATACCATTTGGAGGCATTTAATGTTCGAGCAAAAACGGCTGATTTTCGACAAAAGAGATAACACCCCCCCATTACTTCATGCTTCAGAAATGTGGAAAATGGTCCGTTTTCAAATGTTTTATTTTTGAACGTCAGTTCACATTTGTAGGTGGATTATCAGTGTTAGAGCTAAAATTAGCATGTTTAAAGTGATTTTCATGCTTCCAGGGGCCCAAAACACAAGATTTATGGAATGGTTAAAAGTGCATGAAAATGGCCAATTTACTCACTCTGAGTTCTCAAAAAGGGTTTCTTCACCCCGGGAAGTTAATTAAATACCATTTGGAGGCATTTAATGTTCGAGCAAAAACGGCTGATTTTCGACAAAAGAGATAACACCCCCCCATTACGTCATGCTTCAGAAATGTGGAAAATGGTCCGTTTTCAAATGTTTTATTTTTGAACGTCAGTTCACATTTGTAGGTGGATCATCAGTGTTAGAGCTAAAATTAGCATGTTTAAAGTGATTTTCATGCTTCCAGGGGCTCGGGAAGTTAATTAAATACCATTTGGAGGCATTTAATGTTCGAGCAAAAACGGCTGATTTTCGACAAAAGAGATAACACCCCCCCATTACGTCATGCTTCAGAAATGTGGAAAATGGTCCGTTTTCAAATGTTTTATTTTTGAACGTCAGTTCACATTTGTAGGTGGATCATCAGTGTTAGAGCTAAAATTAGCATGTTTAAAGTGATTTTCATGCTTCCAGGGGCTCGGGAAGTTAATTAAATACCATTTGGAGGCATTTAATGTTCGAGCAAAAACGGCTGATTTTCGACAAAAGAGATAACACCCCCCCATTACGTCATGCTTCAGAAATGTGGAAAATGGTCCGTTTTCAAATGTTTTATTTTTGAACGTCAGTTCACATTTGTAGGTGGATCATCAGTGTTAGAGCTAAAATTAGCATGTTTAAAGTGATTTTCATGCTTCCAGGGGCCCAAAACACAAGATTTATGGAATGGTTAAAAGTGCATGAAAATGGCCAATTTACTCACTCTGAGTTCTCAAAAAGGGTTTCTTCACCCCGGGAAGTTAATTAAATACCATTTGGAGGCATTTAATGTTCGAGCAAAAACGGCTGATTTTCGACAAAAGAGATAACACCCCCCCATTACGTCATGCTTCAGAAATGTGGAAAATGGTCCGTTTTCAAATGTTTTATTTTTGAACGTCAGTTCACATTTGTAGGTGGATCATCAGTGTTAGAGCTAAAATTAGCATGTTTAAAGTGATTTTCATGCTTCCAGGGGCCCAAAACACAAGATTTATGGAATGGTTAAAAGTGCATGAAAATGGCCAATTTACTCACTCTGAGTTCTCAAAAAGGGTTTCTTCACCCCGGGAAGTTAATTAAATACCATTTGGAGGCATTTAATGTTCGAGCAAAAACGGCTGATTTTCGACAAAAGAGATAACACCCCCCCATTACGTCATGCTTCAGAAATGTGGAAAATGGTCCGTTTTCAAATGTTTTATTTTTGAACGTCAGTTCACATTTGTAGGTGGATCATCAGTGTTAGAGCTAAAATTAGCATGTTTAAAGTGATTTTCATGCTTCCAGGGGCCCAAAACACAAGATTTATGGAATGGTTAAAAGTGCATGAAAATGGCCAATTTACTCACTCTGAGTTCTCAAAAAGGGTTTCTTCACCCCGGGAAGTTAATTAAATACCATTTGGAGGCATTTAATGTTCGAGCAAAAACGGCTGATTTTCGACAAAAGAGATAACACCCCCCCATTACGTCATGCTTCAGAAATGTGGAAAATGGTCCGTTTTCAAATGTTTTATTTTTGAACGTCAGTTCACATTTGTAGGTGGATCATCAGTGTTAGAGCTAAAATTAGCATGTTTAAAGTGATTTTCATGCTTCCAGGGGCTCGGGAAGTTAATTAAATACCATTTGGAGGCATTTAATGTTCGAGCAAAAACGGCTGATTTTCGACAAAAGAGATAACACCCCACCATTACGTCATGCTTCAGAAATGTGGAAAATGGTCCGTTTTCAAATGTTTTATTTTTGAACGTCAGTTCACATTTGTAGGTGGATCATCAGTGTTAGAGCTAAAATTAGCATGTTTAAAGTGATTTTCATGCTTCCAGGGGCTCGGGAAGTTAATTAAATACCATTTGGAGGCATTTAATGTTCGAGCAAAAACGGCTGATTTTCGACAAAAGAGATAACACCCCCCCATTACGTCATGCTTCAGAAATGTGGAAAATGGTCCGTTTTCAAATGTTTTATTTTTGAACGTCAGTTCACATTTGTAGGTGGATCATCAGTGTTAGAGCTAAAATTAGCATGTTTAAAGTGATTTTCATGCTTCCAGGGGCTCGGGAAGTTAATTAAATACCATTTGGAGGCATTTAATGTTCGAGCAAAAACGGCTGATTTTCGACAAAAGAGATAACACCCCCCCATTACGTCATGCTTCAGAAATGTGGAAAATGGTCCGTTTTCAAATGTTTTATTTTTGAACGTCAGTTCACATTTGTAGGTGGATCATCAGTGTTAGAGCTAAAATTAGCATGTTTAAAGTGATTTTCATGCTTCCAGGGGCTCGGGAAGTTAATTAAATACCATTTGGAGGCATTTAATGTTCGAGCAAAAACGGCTGATTTTCGACAAAAGAGATAACACCCCCCCATTACGTCATGCTTCAGAAATGTGGAAAATGGTCCGTTTTCAAATGTTTTATTTTTGAACGTCAGTTCACATTTGTAGGTGGATCATCAGTGTTAGAGCTAAAATTAGCATGTTTAAAGTGATTTTCATGCTTCCAGGGGCTCGGGAAGTTAATTAAATACCATTTGGAGGCATTTAATGTTCGAGCAAAAACGGCTGATTTTCGACAAAAGAGATAACACCCCCCCATTACGTCATGCTTCAGAAATGTGGAAAATGGTCCGTTTTCAAATGTTTTATTTTTGAACGTCAGTTCACATTTGTAGGTGGATCATCAGTGTTAGAGCTAAAATTAGCATGTTTAAAGTGATTTTCATGCTTCCAGGGGCCCAAAACACAAGATTTATGGAATGGTTAAAAGTGCATGAAAATGGCCAATTTACTCACTCTGAGTTCTCAAAAAGGGTTTCTTCACCCCGGGAAGTTAATTAAATACCATTTGGAGGCATTTAATGTTCGAGCAAAAACGGCTGATTTTCGACAAAAGAGATAACACCCCCCCATTACGTCATGCTTCAGAAATGTGGAAAATGGTCCGTTTTCAAATGTTTTATTTTTGAACGTCAGTTCACATTTGTAGGTGGATCATCAGTGTTAGAGCTAAAATTAGCATGTTTAAAGTGATTTTCATGCTTCCAGGGGCTCGGGAAGTTAATTAAATACCATTTGGAGGCATTTAATGTTCGAGCAAAAACGGCTGATTTTCGACAAAAGAGATAACACCCCCCCATTACGTCATGCTTCAGAAATGTGGAAAATGGTCCGTTTTCAAATGTTTTATTTTTGAACGTCAGTTCACATTTGTAGGTGGATCATCAGTGTTAGAGCTAAAATTAGCATGTTTAAAGTGATTTTCATGCTTCCAGGGGCTCAGGAAGTTAATTAAATACCATTTGGAGGCATTTAATGTTCGAGCAAAAACGGCTGATTTTCGACAAAAGAGATAACACCCCCCCATTACGTCATGCTTCAGAAATGTGGAAAATGGTCCGTTTTCAAATGTTTTATTTTTGAACGTCAGTTCACATTTGTAGGTGGATCATCAGTGTTAGAGCTAAAATTAGCATGTTTAAAGTGATTTTCATGCTTCCAGGGGCTCGGGAAGTTAATTAAATACCATTTGGAGGCATTTAATGTTCGAGCAAAAACGGCTGATTTTCGACAAAAGAGATAACACCCCCCCCATTACGTCATGCTTCAGAAATGTGGAAAATGGTCCGTTTTCAAATGTTTTATTTTTGAACGTCAGTTCACATTTGTAGGTGGATCATCAGTGTTAGAGCTAAAATTAGCATGTTTAAAGTGATTTTCATGCTTCCAGGGGCTCGGGAAGTTAATTAAATACCATTTGGAGGCATTTAATGTTCGAGCAAAAACGGCAGATTTTCGACAAAAGAGATAACACCCCCCCATTACGTCATGCTTCAGAAATGTGGAAAATGGTCCGTTTTCAAATGTTTTATTTTTGAACGTCAGTTCACATTTGTAGGTGGATCATCAGTGTTAGAGCTAAAATTAGCATGTTTAAAGTGATTTTCATGCTTCCAGGGGCTCGGGAAGTTAATTAAATACCATTTGGAGGCATTTAATGTTCGAGCAAAAACGGCTGATTTTCGACAAAAGAGATAACACCCCCCCATTACGTCATGCTTCAGAAATGTGGAAAATGGTCCGTTTTCAAATGTTTTATTTTTGAACGTCAGTTCACATTTGTAGGTGGATCATCAGTGTTAGAGCTAAAATTAGCATGTTTAAAGTGATTTTCATGCTTCCAGGGGCTCGGGAAGTTAATTAAATACCATTTGGAGGCATTTAATGTTCGAGCAAAAACGGCTGATTTTCGACAAAAGAGATAACACCCCCCCATTACGTCATGCTTCAGAAATGTGGAAAATGGTCCGTTTTCAAATGTTTTATTTTTGAACGTCAGTTCACATTTGTAGGTGGATCATCAGTGTTAGAGCTAAAATTAGCATGTTTAAAGTGATTTTCATGCTTCCAGGGGCTCGGGAAGTTAATTAAATACCATTTGGAGGCATTTAATGTTCGAGCAAAAACGGCTGATTTTCGACAAAAGAGATAACACCCCCCCATTACGTCATGCTTCAGAAATGTGGAAAATGGTCCGTTTTCAAATGTTTTATTTTTGAACGTCAGTTCACATTTGTAGGTGGATCATCAGTGTTAGAGCTAAAATTAGCATGTTTAAAGTGATTTTCATGCTTCCAGGGGCTCGGGAAGTTAATTAAATACCATTTGGAGGCATTTAATGTTCGAGCAAAAACAGCTGATTTTCGACAAAAGAGATAACACCCCCCCATTACGTCATGCTTCAGAAATGTGGAAAATGGTCCGTTTTCAAATGTTTTATTTTTGAACGTCAGTTCACATTTGTAGGTGGATCATCAGTGTTAGAGCTAAAATTAGCATGTTTAAAGTGATTTTCATGCTTGCAGGGGCCCAAAACACAAGATTTATGGAATGGTTAAAAGTGCATGAAAATGGCCAATTTACTCACTCTGAGTTCTCAAAAAGGGTTTCTTCACCCCGGGAAGTTAATTAAATACCATTTGGAGGCATTTAATGTTCGAGCAAAAACGGCTGATTTTCGACAAAAGAGATAACACCCCCCCATTACGTCATGCTTCAGAAATGTGGAAAATGGTCCGTTTTCAAATGTTTTATTTTTGAACGTCAGTTCACATTTGTAGGTGGATCATCAGTGTTAGAGCTAAAATTAGCATGTTTAAAGTGATTTTCATGCTTCCAGGGGCTCGGGAAGTTAATTAAATACCATTTGGAGGCATTTAATGTTCGAGCAAAAACGGCTGATTTTTGACAAAAGAGATAACACCCCCCCATTACGTCATGCTTCAGAAATGTGGAAAATGATCCGTTTTCAAATGTTTTATTTTTGAACGTCAGTTCACATTTGTAGGTGGATCATCAGTGTTAGAGCTAAAATTAGCATGTTTAAAGTGATTTTCATGCTTCCAGGGGCTCGGGAAGTTAATTAAATACCATTTGGAGGCATTTAATGTTCGAGCAAAAACGGCTGATTTTCGACAAAAGAGATAACACCCCCCCATTACGTCATGCTTCAGAAATGTGGAAAATGGTCCGTTTTCAAATGTTTTATTTTTGAACGTCAGTTCACATTTGTAGGTGGATCATCAGTGTTAGAGCTAAAATTAGCATGTTTAAAGTGATTTTCATGCTTCCAGGGGCCCAAAACACAAGATTTATGGAATGGTTAAAAGTGCATGAAAATGGCCAATTTACTCACTCTGAGTTCTCAAAAAGGGTTTCTTCACCCCGGGAAGTTAATTAAATACCATTTGGAGGCATTTAATGTTCGAGCAAAAACGGCTGATTTTCGACAAAAGAGATAACAGCCCCCCATTATGTCATGCTTCAGAAATGTGGAAAATGGTCCGTTTTCAAATGTTTTATTTTTGAACGTCAGTTCACATTTGTAGGTGGATCATCAGTGTTAGAGATAAAATTAGCATGTTTAAAGTGATTTTCATGCTTCCAGGGGCCCAAAACACAAGATTTATGGAATGGTTAAAAGTGCATGAAAATGGCCAATTTACTCACTCTGAGTTCTCAAAAAGGGTTTCTTCACCCCGGGAAGTTAATTAAATACCATTTGGAGGCATTTAATGTTCGAGCAAAAACGGCTGATTTTCGACAAAAGAGATAACACCCCCCCATTACGTCATGCTTCAGAAATGTGGAAAATGGTCCGTTTTCAAATGTTTTATTTTTGAACGTCAGTTCACATTTGTAGGTGGATCATCAGTGTTAGAGCTAAAATTAGCATGTTTAAAGTGATTTTCAAGCTTCCAGGGGCTCGGGAAGTTAATTAAATACCATTTGGAGGCATTTAATGTTCGAGCAAAAACGGCTGATTTTCGACAAAAGAGATAACACCCCCCCATTACGTCATGCTTCAGAAATGTGGAAAATGGTCCGTTTTCAAATGTTTTATTTTTGAACGTCAGTTCACATTTGTAGGTGGATCATCAGTGTTAGAGCTAAAATTAGCATGTTTAAAGTGATTTTCATGCTTCCAGGGGCCCAAAACACAAGATTTATGGAATGGTTAAAAGTGAATGAAAATGGCCAATTTACTCACTCTGAGTTCTCAAAAAGGGTTTCTTCACCCCGGGAAGTTAATTAAATACCATTTGGAGGCATTTAATGTTCGAGCAAAAACGGCTGATTTTCGACAAAAGAGATAACACCCCCCCCATTACGTCATGCTTCAGAAATGTGGAAAATGGTCCGTTTTCAAATGTTTTATTTTTGAACGTCAGTTCACATTTGTAGGTGGATCATCAGTGTTAGAGCTAAAATTAGCATGTTTAAAGTGATTTTCATGCTTCCAGGGGCTCGGGAAGTTAATTAAATACCATTTGGAGGCATTTAATGTTCGAGCAAAAACGGCTGATTTTCGACAAAAGAGATAACACCCCCCCATTACGTCATGCTTCAGAAATGTGGAAAATGGTCCGTTTTCAAATGTTTTATTTTTGAACGTCAGTTCACATTTGTAGGTGGATCATCAGTGTTAGAGCTAAAATTAGCATGTTTAAAGTGATTTTCATGCTTCCAGGGGCTCGGGAAGTTAATTAAATACCATTTGGAGGCATTTAATGTTCGAGCAAAAACGGCTGATTTTCGACAAAAGAGATAACACCCCCCCATTACGTCATGCTTCAGAAATGTGGAAAATGGTCCGTTTTCAAATGTTTTATTTTTGAACGTCAGTTCACATTTGTAGGTGGATCATCAGTGTTAGAGCTAAAATTAGCATGTTTAAAGTGATTTTCATGCTTCCAGGGGCCCAAAACACAAGATTTATGGAATGGTTAAAAGTGCATGAAAATGGCCAATTTACTCACTCTGAGTTCTCAAAAAGGGTTTCTTCACCCCGGGAAGTTAATTAAATACCATTTGGAGGCATTTAATGTTCGAGCAAAAACGGCTGATTTTCGACAAAAGAGATAACACCCCCCCATTACGTCATGCTTCAGAAATGTGGAAAATGGTCCGTTTTCAAATGTTTTATTTTTGAACGTCAGTTCACATTTGTAGGTGGATCATCAGTGTTAGAGCTAAAATTAGCATGTTTAAAGTGATTTTCATGCTTCCAGGGGCCCAAAACACAAGATTTATGGAATGGTTAAAAGTGCATGAAAATGGCCAATTTACTCACTCTGAGTTCTCAAAAAGGGTTTCTTCACCCCGGGAAGTTAATTAAATACCATTTGGAGGCATTTAATGTTCGAGCAAAAACGGCTGATTTTCTACAAAAGAGATAACACCCCCCCATTACGTCATGCTTCAGAAATGTGGAAAATGGTCCGTTTTCAAATGTTTTATTTTTGAACGTCAGTTCACATTTGTAGGTGGATCATCAGTGTTAGAGCTAAAATTAGCATGTTTAAAGTGATTTTCATGCTTCCAGGGGCTCGGGAAGTTAATTAAATACCATTTGGAGGCATTTAATGTTCGAGCAAAAACGGCTGATTTTCGACAAAAGAGATAACACCCCCCCATTACGTCATGCTTCAGAAATGTGGAAAATGGTCCGTTTTCAAATGTTTTATTTTTGAACGTCAGTTCACATTTGTAGGTGGATCATCAGTGTTAGAGCTAAAATTCGCATGTTTAAAGTGATTTTCATGCTTCCAGGGGCTCGGGAAGTTAATTAAATACCATTTGGAGGCATTTAATGTTCGAGCAAAAACGGCTGATTTTCGACAAAAGAGATAACACCCCCCCATTACGTCATGCTTCAGAAATGTGGAAAATGGTCCGTTTTCAAATGTTTTATTTTTGAACGTCAGTTCACATTTGTAGGTGGATCATCAGTGTTAGAGCTAAAATTAGCATGTTTAAAGTGATTTTCATGCTTCCAGGGGCCCAAAACACAAGATTTATGGAATGGTTAAAAGTGCATGAAAATGGCCAATTTACTCACTCTGAGTTCTCAAAAAGGGTTTCTTCACCCCGGGAAGTTAATTAAATATCATTTGGAGGCATTTAATGTTCGAGCAAAAACGGCTGATTTTCGACAAAAGAGATAACACCCCCCCATTACGTCATTCTTCAGAAATGTGGAAAATGGTCCGTTTTCA
Organism: Lissotriton vulgaris; assembly: GCF_964263255.1. Lineage (NCBI taxonomy): Eukaryota > Metazoa > Chordata > Amphibia > Caudata > Salamandridae > Lissotriton > Lissotriton vulgaris. Next base: position 19,863 of record NW_028243750.1, read on the forward strand.
AATGTTTTATTTTTGAACGTCAGTTCACATTTGTAGGTGGATCATCAGTGTTAGAGCTAAAATTAGCATGTTTAAAGTGATTTTCATGCTTCCAGGGGCTCGGGAAGTTAATTAAATACCATTTGGAGGCATTTAATGTTCGAGCAAAAACGGCTGATTTTCGACAAAAGAGATAACACCCCCCCATTACGTCATGCTTCAGAAATGTGGAAAATGGTCCGTTTTCAAATGTTTTATTTTTGAACGTCAGTTCACATTTGTAGGTGGATCATCAGTGTTAGAGCTAAAATTAGCATGTTTAAAGTGATTTTCATGCTTCCAGGGGCCCAAAACACAAGATTTATGGAATGGTTAAAAGTGCATGAAAATGGCCAATTTACTCACTCTGAGTTCTCAAAAAGGGTTTCTTCACCCCGGGAAGTTAATTAAATACCATTTGGAGGCATTTAATGTTCGAGCAAAAACGGCTGATTTTCGACAAAAGAGATAACACCCCCCCATTACGTCATGCTTCAGAAATGTGGAAAATGGTCAGTTTTCAAATGTTTTATTTTTGAACGTCAGTTCACATTTGTAGGTGGATCATCAGTGTTAGAGCTAAAATTAGCATGTTTAAAGTGATTTTATGCTTCCAGGGGCTCGGGAAGTTAATTAAATACCATTTGGAGGCATTTAATGTTCGAGCAAAAACGGCTGATTTTCGACAAAAGAGATAACACCCCCCCATTACGTCATGCTTCAGAAATGTGGAAAATGGTCCGTTTTCAAATGTTTTATTTTTGAACGTCAGTTCACATTTGTAGGTGGATCATCAGTGTTAGAGCTAAAATTAGCATGTTTAAAGTGATTTTCATGCTTCCAGGGGCTCGGGAAGTTAATTAAATACCATTTGGAGGCATTTAATGTTCGAGCAAAAACGGCTGATTTTCGACAAAAGAGATAACACCCCCCCATTACGTCATGCTTCAGAAATGTGGAAAATGGTCCGTTTTCAAATGTTTTATTTTTGAACGTCAGTTCACATTTGTAGGTGGATCATCAGTGTTAGAGCTAAAATTAGCATGTTTAAAGTGATTTTCATGCTTCCAGGGGCTCGGGAAGTTAATTAAATACCATTTGGAGGCATTTAATGTTCGAGCAAAAACGGCTGATTTTCGACAAAAGAGATAACACCCCCCCATTACGTCATGCTTCAGAAATGTGGAAAATGGTCCGTTTTCAAATGTTTTATTTTTGAACGTCAGTTCACATTTGTAGGTGGATCATCAGTGTTAGAGCTAAAATTAGCATGTTTAAAGTGATTTTCATGCTTCCAGGGGCCCAAAACACAAGATTTATGGAATGGTTAAAAGTGCATGAAAATGGCCAATTTACTCACTCTGAGTTCTCAAAAAGGGTTTCTTCACCCCGGGAAGTTAATTAAATACCATTTGGAGGCATTTAATGTTCGAGCAAAAACGGCTGATTTTCGACAAAAGAGATAACACCCCCCCATTACGTCATGCTTCAGAAATGTGGAAAATGGTCCGTTTTCAAATGTTTTATTTTTGAACGTCAGTTCACATTTGTAGGTGGATCATCAGTGTTAGAGCTAAAATTAGCATGTTTAAAGTGATTTTCATGCTTCCAGGGGCTCGGGAAGTTAATTAAATACCATTTGGAGGCATTTAATGTTCGAGCAAAAACGGCTGATTTTCGACAAAAGAGATAACACCCCCCCATTACGTCATGCTTCAGAAATGTGGAAAATGGTCCGTTTTCAAATGTTTTATTTTTGAACGTCAGTTCACATTTGTAGGTGGATCATCAGTGTTAGAGCTAAAATTAGCATGTTTAAAGTGATTTTCATGCTTCCAGGGGCCCAAAACACAAGATTTATGGAATGGTTAAAAGTGCATGAAAATGGCCAATTTACTCACTCTGAGTTCTCAAAAAGGGTTTCTTCACCCCGGGAAGTTAATTAAATACCATTTGGAGGCATTTAATGTTCGAGCAAAAACGGCTGATTTTCGACAAAAGAGATAACACCCCCCCATTACGTCATGCTTCAGAAATGTGGAAAATGGTCCGTTTTCAAATGTTTTATTTTTGAACGTCAGTTCACATTTGTAGGTGGATCATCAGTGTTAGAGCTAAAATTAGCATGTTTAAAGTGATTTTCATGCTTCCAGGGGCTCGGGAAGTTAATTAAATACCATTTGGAGGCATTTAATGTTCGAGCAAAAACGGCTGATTTTCGACAAAAGAGATAACACCCCCCCATTACGTCATGCTTCAGAAATGTGGAAAATGGTCCGTTTTCAAATGTTTTATTTTTGAACGTCAGTTCACATTTGTAGGTGGATCATCAGTGTTAGAGCTAAAATTAGCATGTTTAAAGTGATTTTCATGCTTCCAGGGGCTCGGGAAGTTAATTAAATACCATTTGGAGGCATTTAATGTTCGAGCAAAAACGGCTGATTTTCGACAAAAGAGATGACACCCCCCCATTACGTCATGCTTCAGAAATGTGGAAAATGGTCCGTTTTCAAATGTTTTATTTTTGAACGTCAGTTCACATTTGTAGGTGGATCATCAGTGTTAGAGCTAAAATTAGCATGTTTAAAGTGATTTTCATGCTTCCAGGGGCTCGGGAAGTTAATTAAATACTATTTGGAGGCATTTAATGTTCGAGCAAAAACGGCTGATTTTCGACAAAAGAGATAACACCCCCCCATTACGTCATGCTTCAGAAATGTGGAAAATGGTCCGTTTTCAAATGTTTTATTTTTGAACGTCAGTTCACATTTGTAGGTGGATCATCAGTGTTAGAGCTAAAATTAGCATGTTTAAAGTGATTTTCATGCTTCCAGGGGCTCGGGAAGTTAATTAAATACCATTTGGAGGCATTTAATGTTCGAGCAAAAACGGCGATTTTCGACAAAAGAGATAACACCCCCCCATTACGTCATGCTTCAGAAATGTGGAAAATGGTCCGTTTTCAAATGTTTTATTTTTGAACGTCAGTTCACATTTGTAGGTGGATCATCAGTGTTAGAGCTAAAATTAGCATGTTTAAAGTGATTTTCATGCTTCCAGGGGCTCGGGAAGTTAATTAAATACCATTTGGAGGCATTTAATGTTCGAGCAAAAACGGCTGATTTTCGACAAAAGAGATAACACCCCCCCATTACGTCATGCTTCAGAAATGTGGAAAATGGTCCGTTTTCAAATGTTTTATTTTTGAACGTCAGTTCACATTTGTAGGTGGATCATCAGTGTTAGAGCTAAAATTAGCATGTTTAAAGTGATTTTCATGCTTCCAGGGGCTCGGGAAGTTAATTAAATACCATTTGGAGGCATTTAATGTTCGAGCAAAAACGGCTGATTTTCGACAAAAGAGATAACACCCCCCCATTACGTCATGCTTCAGAAATGTGGAAAATGGTCCGTTTTCAAATGTTTTATTTTTGAACGTCAGTTCACATTTGTAGGTGGATCATCAGTGTTAGAGCTAAAATTAGCATGTTTAAAGTGATTTTCATGCTTCCAGGGGCTCGGGAAGTTAATTAAATACCATTTGGAGGCATTTAATGTTCGAGCAAAAACGGCTGATTTTCGACAAAAGAGATAACACCCCCCCATTACGTCATGCTTCAGAAATGTGGAAAATGGTCCGTTTTCAAATGTTTTATTTTTGAACGTCAGTTCACATTTGTAGGTGGATCATCAGTGTTAGAGCTAAAATTAGCATGTTTAAAGTGATTTTCATGCTTCCAGGGGCTCTGGAAGTTAATTAAATACCATTTGGAGGCATTTAATGTTCGAGCAAAAACGGCTGATTTTCGACAAAAGAGATAACACCCCCCCATTACGTCATGCTTCAGAAATGTGGAAAATGGTCCGTTTTCAAATGTTTTATTTTTGAACGTCAGTTCACATTTGTAGGTGGATCATCAGTGTTAGAGCTAAAATTAGCATGTTTAAAGTGATTTTCATGCTTCCAGGGCCCAAAACACAAGATTTATGGAATGGTTAAAAGTGCATGAAAATGGCCAATTTACTCACTCTGAGTTCTCAAAAAGGGTTTCTTCACCCCGGGAAGTTAATTAAATACCATTTGGAGGCATTTAATGTTCGAGCAAAAACGGCTGATTTTCGACAAAAGAGATAACACCCCCCCATTACGTCATGCTTCAGAAATGTGGAAAATGGTCCGTTTTCAAATGTTTTATTTTTGAACGTCAGTTCACATTTGTAGGTGGATCATCAGTGTTAGAGCTAAAATTAGCATGTTTAAAGTGATTTTCATGCTTCCAGGGGCCCAAAACACAAGATTTATGGAATGGTTAAAAGTGCATGAAAATGGCCAATTTACTCACTCTGAGTTCTCAAAAAGGGTTTCTTCACCCCGGGAAGTTAATTAAATACCATTTGGAGGCATTTAATGTTCGAGCAAAAACGGCTGATTTTCGACAAAAGAGATAACACCCCCCCATTACGTCATGCTTCAGAAATGTGGAAAATGGTCCGTTTTCAAATGTTTTATTTTTGAACGTCAGTTCACATTTGTAGGTGGATCATCAGTGTTAGAGCTAAAATTAGCATGTTTAAAGTGATTTTCATGCTTCCAGGGGCTCGGGAAGTTAATTAAATACCATTTGGAGGCATTTAATGTTCGAGCAAAAACGGCTGATTTTCGACAAAAGAGATAACACCCCCCCATTACGTCATGCTTCAGAAATGTGGAAAATGGTCCGTTTTCAAATGTTTTATTTTTGAACGTCAGTTCACATTTGTAGGTGGATCATCAGTGTTAGAGCTAAAATTAGCATGTTTAAAGTGATTTTCATGCTTCCAGGGGCCCAAAACACAAGATTTATGGAATGGTTAAAAGTGCATGAAAATGGCCAATTTACTCACTCTGAGTTCTCAAAAAGGGTTTCTTCACCCCGGGAAGTTAATTAAATACCATTTGGAGGCATTTAATGTTCGAGCAAAAACGGCTGATTTTCGACAAAAGAGATAACACCCCCCCATTACGTCATGCTTCAGAAATGTGGAAAATGGTCCGTTTTCAAATGTTTTATTTTTGAACGTCAGTTCACATTTGTAGGTGGATCATCAGTGTTAGAGCTAAAATTAGCATGTTTAAAGTGATTTTCATGCTTCCAGGGGCTCGGGAAGTTAATTAAATACCATTTGGAGGCATTTAATGTTCGAGCAAAAACGGCTGATTTTCGACAAAAGAGATAACACCCCCCCATTACGTCATGCTTCAGAAATGTGGAAAATGGTCCGTTTTCAAATGTTTTATTTTTGAACGTCAGTTCACATTTGTAGGTGGATCATCAGTGTTAGAGCTAAAATTAGCATGTTTAAAGTGATTTTCATGCTTCCAGGGGCTCGGGAAGTTAATTAAATACCATTTGGAGGCATTTAATGTTCGAGCAAAAACGGCTGATTTTCGACAAAAGAGATAACACCCCCCCATTACGTCATGCTTCAGAAATGTGGAAAATGGTCCGTTTTCAAATGTTTTATTTTTGAACGTCAGTTCACATTTGTAGGTGGATCATCAGTGTTAGAGCTAAAATTAGCATGTTTAAAGTGATTTTCATGCTTCCAGGGGCTCGGGAAGTTAATTAAATACCATTTGGAGGCATTTAATGTTCGAGCAAAAACGGCTGATTTTCGACAAAAGAGATAACACCCCCCCATTACGTCATGCTTCAGAAATGTGGAAAATGGTCCGTTTTCAAATGTTTTATTTTTGAACGTCAGTTCACATTTGTAGGTGGATCATCAGTGTTAGAGCTAAAATTAGCATGTTTAAAGTGATTTTCATGCTTCCAGGGGCTCGGGAAGTTAATTAAATACCATTTGGAGGCATTTAATGTTCGAGCAAAAACGGCTGATTTTCGACAAAAGAGATAACACCCCCCCATTACGTCATGCTTCAGAAATGTGGAAAATGGTCCGTTTTCAAATGTTTTATTTTTGAACGTCAGTTCACATTTGTAGGTGGATCATCAGTGTTAGAGCTAAAATTAGCATGTTTAAAGTGATTTTCATGCTTCCAGGGGCTCGGGAAGTTAATTAAATACCATTTGGAGGCATTTCATGTTCGAGCAAAAACGGCTGATTTTCGACAAAAGAGATAACACCCCCCCATTACGTCATGCTTCAGAAATGTGGAAAATGGTCCGTTTTCAAATGTTTTATTTTTGAACGTCAGTTCACATTTGTAGGTGGATCATCAGTGTTAGAGCTAAAATTAGCATGTTTAAAGTGATTTTCATGCTTCCAGGGGCTCGGGAAGTTAATTAAATACCATTTGGAGGCATTTAATGTTCGAGCAAAAACGGCTGATTTTCGACAAAAGAGATAACACCCCCCCATTACGTCATGCTTCAGAAATGTGGAAAATGGTCCGTTTTCAAATGTTTTATTTTTGAACGTCAGTTCACATTTGTAGGTGGATCATCAGTGTTAGAGCTAAAATTAGCATGTTTAAAGTGATTTTCATGCTTCCAGGGGCTCGGGAAGTTAATTAAATACCATTTGGAGGCATTTAATGTTCGAGCAAAAACGGCTGATTTTCGACAAAAGAGATAACACCCCCCCATTACGTCATGCTTCAGAAATGTGGAAAATGGTCCGTTTTCAAATGTTTTATTTTTGAACGTCAGTTCACATTTGTAGGTGGATCATCAGTGTTAGAGCTAAAATTAGCATGTTTAAAGTGATTTTCATGCTTCCAGGGGCTCGGGAAGTTAATTAAATACCATTTGGAGGCATTTAATGTTCGAGCAAAAACGGCTGATTTTCGACAAAAGAGATAACACCCCCCCATTACGTCATGCTTCAGAAATGTGGAAAATGGTCCGTTTTCAAATGTTTTATTTTTGAACGTCAGTTCACATTTGTAGGTGGATCATCAGTGTTAGAGCTAAAATTAGCATGTTTAAAGTGATTTTCATGCTTCCAGGGGCTCGGGAAGTTAATTAAATACCATTTGGAGGCATTTAATGTTCGAGCAAAAACGGCTGATTTTCGACAAAAGAGATAACACCCCCCCATTACGTCATGCTTCAGAAATGTGGAAAATGGTCCGTTTTCAAATGTTTTATTTTTGAACGTCAGTTCACATTTGTAGGTGGATCATCAGTGTTAGAGCTAAAATTAGCATGTTTAAAGTGATTTTCATGCTTCCAGGGGCCCAAAACACAAGATTTATGGAATGGTTAAAAGTGCATGAAAATGGCCAATTTACTCACTCTGAGTTCTCAAAAAGGGTTTCTTCACCCCGGGAAGTTAATTAAATACCATTTGGAGGCATTTAATGTTCGAGCAAAAACGGCTGATTTTCGACAAAAGAGATAACACCCCCCCATTACGTCATGCTTCAGAAATGTGGAAAATGGTCCGTTTTCAAATGTTTTATTTTTGAACGTCAGTTCACATTTGTAGGTGGATCATCAGTGTTAGAGCTAAAATTAGCATGTTTAAAGTGATTTTCATGCTTCCAGGGGCCCAAAACACAAGATTTATGGAATGGTTAAAAGTGCATGAAAATGGCCAATTTACTCACTCTGAGTTCTCAAAAAGGGTTTCTTCACCCCGGGAAGTTAATTAAATACCATTTGGAGGCATTTAATGTTCGAGCAAAAACGGCAGATTTTCGACAAAAGAGATAACACCCCCCCATTACGTCATGCTTCAGAAATGTGGAAAATGGTCCGTTTTCAAATGTTTTATTTTTGAACGTCAGTTCACATTTGTAGGTGGATCATCAGTGTTAGAGCTAAAATTAGCATGTTTAAAGTGATTTTCATGCTTCCAGGGGCTCGGGAAGTTAATTAAATACCATTTGGAGGCATTTAATGTTCGAGCAAAAACGGCTGATTTTCGACAAAAGAGATAACACCCCCCCCATTACGTCATGCTTCAGAAATGTGGAAAATGGTCCGTTTTCAAATGTTTTATTTTTGAACGTCAGTTCACATTTGTAGGTG
>NW_028243751.1:0-16596 GCF_964263255.1 Lissotriton vulgaris
AAGTTTTTATGATTATATTTAATTATCTTTTTAACAATATAAGGCCTTGATGTTTTGGATTTGGGCGAGAATATGTGAGACCAGACACAAGAGTGGGAAAAGAGTGTAATAGCCAACTGGTAAGCTCTGACCAGCCTTCAAAGATGAGATGTTGGCTTGCCTTTAGTGGTGTGGACAGTACGACTTTCAGTTTATCATGCTGCCATTGTTCTCGCTGTCCTGTTGAAGCCTGGTGGCCAGTTCCACATCTGATTGGTGGCCAGGTAAAATCACTTTTTGTAAAGGTGCTGCATTCAAATTAAATGAACATGACAAAATAGCATGGTCACTAATTAGCATAGGGTCAATTTTGAAATGATTGAAAGAGTGAAAATGCGGACCTGTTACTCACAGGTAATCGAGCATGGCAAGCCTCTGATGTGACGTGTGGATATAAGACTCAGCTTGGTCGTGTCTGCTTCTACCATCCAAAGTGTGTAGGCCTAGGTCATTCAGGGACGTGGTTAATCTAAAACTCGCCCTCGTACTTTTCGCAGAAAGAGTTGGGGCTTTCTGGGGGACGCCACATAGCTGGTTCTCCATGGCAAGCCATTCTTGGTCATTTGCTGGTGCTAACATATTGGAATTAAAATCTCCTGCATGCACCCTTATTGATTTTAAATTGGCCGGCCTTAATTCATGAAGAGTATCAACTAAATACTATATTGTCGCCCTTTTCCTGACCAGGTTTGGTTTTATGTATATATTCCCAAACACCAAGTCAAAAAGGGAATCCCTGGGATAAATTTGTTAGTCTGTAGTATATATACCCATACAGTTACACCATAGTACCTAAATTACAAGTTACCATAGATCACTGTTAAACGGGGCGAGATTTGTATAATGATTTCCACCAAGAAACAATATTTGTTAACAATCTAGCTTTTTATTAACATAAAAGAATCGCTTACAATAAAAACTACACATTTAAAATTTCAAAGGAACTTTCCCTGAAAAGTAAAAATTAGTCAGCAAAATATTAATAGACAATAAAAAACCGTAAAGCATATAGGTACGTTGCTTATCACAGATTCAAAAATTATATTACCAAAGACAATACATAGTATAACGCAAAAAGACCCCCTTTAAAACAGTGGCACTTGGATATTGTTACCACTCTGGATTTCCTGATCCACTAGCTACAGATGGCATATACATTACTACACACATGTGACAAGAATACATGTACATCCAGTGTGTTTGAGCTGAAGTGGATTCTTCTATAGAAATGCGTCGACGCGTTTCGGTGCAATACACTCGATAATGTGGCACCTTCCTCAGGACTTTTTAGCAGGGGTTTTCCATACCAAAAGGGCTTCACTCTCCCTGTGTGAGGGGCAAAATAAAATCATATCAGAGTCTATTTTCCCTGGGTGTATATTCATGTTCTTGGTAATCACAATTTTGTGTGTCTCAGCGGTAATCAGGATAAGATCACATTTGTCAGTTAATTCACTGTATGCCGGAGCCTCTAATATTTATACAAATTTAGTGGATGACATCCTCAGTATATACTTAAATCAGGAACTCATCCCATATTTGCGGAAGAGATGCAATAAATACTTCGAACAGGGATTTGTCAATTAATTATAACAGTAGCAATGTACATTTTTATGCTTCAATTGATCTTGATCTCATGTTAAACATTTTTTTATAACACTATGTGTCCTTCAAACATCTTCCATGAGTGGAAATCATTATTGGAGGGTTGTTAACATTCATGATGTGAGAAGAGTGATACATTTGGTGGGCCAGGGCCCGCAGCCTTACCTAGTCAGGGTAGTGGGCGCCACTTGTGTTCTCCCAGGATAGTTCTATAAGATGGTTGGCTGATTTGGCCTGGAGGGAAGTATATATATAACAAGTTCTTAGAACTAGGGTCTTGGGATTATTTCACGCTGTGGGCAATATGGTCATTAATTACCTCTGTGTCGTTTAAAGACTCCTATTTTGGTGTTCTTTTATCTTCAATTTTCTCTGGTTTTTTCCTTATTCCTTATAATAAAACACGATATCTAATTAAAAAGAAATGGAATGTTTCTATTCCTTCCTGTTGTTTGTCAGTCGAAGCTTTAGTATAATTAGTTTACTAGCCGTTCTTACCTGTAATACTTTTAAAACTGGCTTCGAACGGGCATATGTTTGGGGCCTCGCCGGAACTGGATATGTTCTGGTGGGATTAGAAGAACATATAAGTGCCTATATCTCATCCTGTGGTCCCTAATTTTTTCAAAACCATTTTTATTGGAGGGTCAAGCAAGTGCAGGCACAGCCCTCCACAATCAGGAGGAGACTGTCAACAGCAAGTATGAAAAGGCACATTTATGGCATAGCATCGAACCCCTCGTATACAGCAATTTTCAAAATATTCAGAACACACAGCCACCCACCAACCCCCCAGAACTCCCCCCAATCCCCAACTACTGCCCACCCCTTATCCCACCCTAACCCTGTGCACGTGACCAGTAAGCAACCAGAATAGAAGAGGGATATATGTGGGGCCGGTCAGCGGCCTATGGTGCAGGGTCCACATCTTGAGGCAATGCATCGTCCATGTCCATAGGAGGGTCGAGGGGGAGGCCCCTATAGTCCGCCCACCGCTTCCATATTTTGAAATGCTTGCGGGGGCACCCCCGGGCCTCAAAAACAGGCTGCTCCAGTCCCATGATGAAGTCCAGGCCTGCCTTCCATGCACTAAGGGGAGGGGCTCGTTCGCTTTTCCAGGCCTGCGCCAGGTCCCTCTTTGCCACCACCAGTCCCAACAGCAGTAGGTGGCGCTTGTAGACGTTGCCCCCAATGTTTTCCAACACATGCAAAAGGCCCAACCGGGGTGTACGGGGCAAATCCCATCCCAACACCTCAGACAGGCACTGTGGTCCCTAATTTGACTCTAATTTTATTAATACGCGCATTTGGACTATCCCCAGTGAACCCGCCCTGCTGTAACCCGGCGGGAAGACGCCTAATTACATTCTGCATCCGTTATGTGGGACATATTGTCACCGCCCGGGAGCTGTATGCATACTTTCTACATTTAGTTGCTAAGGGAGGGTTCCTGCTGTATGGTATTGGCATTTACATTCAGGGGATACAATCCTGTATTTATTCGTGCAGTCCCCCTTATTATTGCTAATACAGATTAGCGCTCGGCACTCGTTATCCGACGTGAATAACCACGATTTTTTTTGAACTGTCCCGGTATGCCTTCCCTTCTAAGACCAAGAGTGGGCACGGCCGCTTATATTTTACATACGTTCTATGGATTGTGCTTTCACCGCCAGTAGGCTGCGTGTTAGCGTTCTGATTCAGGCTGCTTAGAGTGCGAGCATGCTTGGCCACCCAGTGTGTAGGACCGTGCAGCGTTACCGGTGCCCCCTTACCACGATCTCTAGTTTACCCTGGGCATGCTAAGAGCCTAGAACTCCCTAGTTCTTACCTTTGTGTTCGTGGCGCCGCGCTTCTGCCTCGTCCGGTCCGCTCTCTGGCGTACACGTTATGCGCTCGGCTATTTGTATTGGGCTGGTGTCAAACAATGACTCCCAGCTGGTTAGTTCAATCCTAATAGGGGCGTGATTTATGCGAGCGGTGTCGCCATCTTGGAATGGTGACTTACTTCGTTTTATGCCCTATATATTTAACAACATGTTAGTATTTGGTTGTCATTCTTTATTTATTTTAAAACACTTAGGTTTAAATCCCATTTTAATATATATATTATTTTTCGCGGACATTTTTCTCCTTATTTTCCAAGTGTATGTTATTTCCGAATCCGGTTGTTAGTATCTGGAATTACATTGTCCTGCTTTCTTACTGCCGCTCAGCCCATTACGGTCATACCAATTACTATAATAGGACCCCTTGTGAGGTTTCTGTTATTTACCTCGATAATTTGTTTGCTCAGAGCATTGTTTTATCTTAGTACAGTAGATAAATTTCTATCCCCGGAGTGACCATTGTCGTTTATATTTTATACTGGTCTAAGGGGAGAGGATGTTTAATGCTGCAAAATTAATACATGATTATTTCTTCGTATGACTACCATGTAGTAACATGAGCTCAGAGCCTCTGTTTGTATATGTACCATGCCCATTGATTCCGGTTGGATAAGAATGCATATTATTTGTCCATACCTAAAAGAAGGTGTTTTAAGAAAATATGTTATAGTTTGTTATAGTCTTAACCAGGGTTGCTACCTTAGCCTAATACATGTTTATAAATGTCCCAATTCTCTACACATTGATTATTTTAGTGTCATACATATTGCTTATTTTTGCTGTTATGTTACAGTTTGTTTTATATGGGTCATATATTATCGACCCCCGTTTTGGTTCCCCGTCTCACTTTAGATAAGGGCTTCCCATTCTTCCCTCGAATTTAAGCCTTTTTTAATGGTATTAAACTTAACCATGTACCACTGTTCTTGCTGTTTACGTCTAGTGGTACTGTCACCTAGCCTAGTTAACTCTTTTATCCGTTCTATAATGATCCACCTCAGATCTTTTTCATTGTGACCTTTTTCTTTCCAGTGCGCTACCAACGGGGCATTTTCCTTATTATTTTTGATCGCTGATTTATGTTCGCTGATCCTTACTCTTACCTCTCGGCCTGTTTCACCAATATAAGCTTGTTCACACGGGCACAGGATCATGTATATTGCGTTTTTTTGTTCTGCAGTTGTTAAGCGTTGTGATATCATGTGTTGCACCATTGTGTACCACTTTCTTAGTGACTACACAAAAATCACATATGCTGCAGTTGCCGCATTTATTATTTCCCACTGCTCTATTACCAGTGAGTGTTGTTTGATTTTCTACCACATCGTCTCTGTATGTGTGTACTAGGTTGGATCGCAGGTTTTTGTTTTTTCTGTACGCAAACAGCGGACGTTCCAAAACGCTGGTGTCAGGTCCGTTGTTGAGGATTTTCCAATTATGGTTGATTATGTTTTTAACTTGGTTGGTGATAGACGAATGTTGGCTGACCATCACTATTTTATCTTGTACATTCCTCTTCTCTTTTTTGGTTAGTAGGCTTTCCCTGTCATAGTATCGGGCCCTCTTAAAGGAGTGCTCAATCAGTTTCTTAGGATATCCACGTTCCCTGAACTTCTTTTTCATATCTCCAGCATGCTTGTGGAAGTCTGTCAGGTCTGTACAATTTCTTCGTAGGCGGAGAAATTCCCCGAACGGTATAGAATCTTTTTGGCTCTTAGGGTGGTAACTGCGGTAGTGTAAAATGGTGTTCCGGTCAGATTCCTTTTTATAGAGCTCTACCTTGAGTTGCCTGTCCTCACTTTTAATGCAGATATCCAAGAAGTTTACCCTTGTTTTACTGTAACTGGCTGTGAATCTGAGATTTGGATCTCCCAGATTCAGCCATGACAAGAATTCTTCAAGTGACTCTGTATTGCCCAGCCAAATGAAAAATATGTCGTCAATGAAGCGAGCCCAGTTTCGGATGTTCTCGAAAAATGGGCTCACTTCATTATATATGTGCTTGTTTTCGAACAAGCTGACATATATGCAGGCCAGGCTCGGCGCGCAGGTTGCGCCCATACTGGTCCCTTTCTTCTGAATATACAGGTCTTTTTTAAAGAGAAAAATATTGTTGAGGAGTACCATGGATACACATTCAACAATAAACTGTTTGTTTCCTCCAATGATTTCCGTATCTTCTAGAAGACTGCTGACAGCTGTGATGGTGTCTTGCTGAGGTATGTTAGTATATAGTGACTCTACGTCGAGAGTCACCATATACTCATTATCCTCATCAAAATATGATCCTTCAACCTTAGATATCATGTCCGCGGTGCCGCGGATATAGGACTTCTGTTTTTCCACTAGAGGTTTTAAGAATCTGTCCGCATACTGGCTCAGTGGTTCCAGTAGTGAGTCTATTGAGGCTACTATTGGTCTTAGTGGCGGATCGGTGATACTTTTGTGGACCTTTGGCAGTCCATACATAGCGGGAGTTTTGGGGTTAGGGTTACTTAAAAATTTCCATTCGTCTTCAGTGATGCCCCCATTTTCTAGAGTGGTTTGGAGCAGGGTTTCAACATCTTTTTTAAGTTTGTACAATTTAGATTGATGGACTCTACTGTAGTGTTCTTCATTTGCTAGGAGGCTCCCTACTCTACGATCATAGTCAGAGGTGTCAAACACCACGACTCCTCCCCCCTTATCCGCCGGTTTTATGGTAATACTTGTGTCTGCGGACAAGGAGTTTATCGCTTCCCTTTGTTCCCTATTAACATTTTGCTCTTGATGATGTTTTTTTTCCAGAAGGATGCCTATCTCTAATTTTACCATGGATTCAAAGATCTCGAGGTTCTTATCCACCATGCCTAGGCTAGGGGTAAAGGTAGATTTTGCTCGCAAGCCAGAGTCGGTTGGTGGCTCTCTGGTGGGTCTATTTTCAAAGAATCTGCGCAATCTGATTTTCCGGAAGAACGCCCTAAGGTCCTTCTCCAGTTGGAACTTATTTATACCTGCAGTTGGAACAAAATTGAAACCCATACCCAACACCTGTTTCTCTATATCAGTGAGGGTTCTCTGAGATAGATTGATTATGGGTGTTTTTTCTATCGCCAGTATATTTTGTTCCTGGTCCGTTTGTACTCCTGAGGGGCCGGGTTCTGCTGATACTCCTGCTCCTGTTCTCTCTGGATAGGTCTCTTGGAATATTGGCCCCTCCCTCTGCCACGGAAGTTCCCACGACCTCTCTGTGGGCGTTGATCTAAAAAAGGAGTTTCATATTCTCTATTTGATCCTGCATATTCCTCATCTTCTCTGCAGTGTTCCTCTTCCTCTAGACTGCTCTCAGATGTTCCTGAGAAGTGTACGTGTCTAGGTCTCCTTGGTTGGAATCTAGTTTGAAATCTGGGTTTTGTGTTCTCATTTCTAGAATTGTCAGGTTTTTCAGTGTAGTAATCTTTCTGTAGGAAAGGATATACTACTTCTTGGCTAAATTTGGCAATGTCTTTCCTCAGTTTTTGCGTTTTACGGTTGGTTAGATATTCGCAATACCCTCTCATATCCTTATTTATTTCCTCAAGTCTTTTCTTAACATCCTCAACTACATTATTCTCTAAGAGTGCTTTCTCCAGTTCCTCCATTTCTTTTATTTCTACTAGGACAGTTGCCTGGGCTGTTTCAATAATAAGTAGCATGAGGTCTCTGCTACATCGATTGCAGATAAATGTCCATGTCTCCAGGAATTTTTGATTATCCACAAATAAACCGGGTTCATTCCGGATTTGCAACCCGATAGGTATTTTACCTGCCCTAACATACTGAGTCATGAAGTCAGCATGTAACTCAGTCCTAATAATCTTCTTTTTTAAGTTGATAAGCTGATTCCACTTTTCCCCTCCATTGGGAATGACTGTGATGTTATTACCGCCTCTATTAGAGCTTAATATTTTGTTTACTTGTTCTTCACTGAAGCCAAAGGTCTTTAGTGTATCCATTCTATGATTGGATGAGGACTATTGGGTTTTATTTGGATAGGAAAAACTGAAATAGTCACCATGAAAAACCTAGACTCTCCAGCACAAGGCCGTACTTAGCAGATTTCAAAAGAGAGGTTACCCTACTGTCACCAGGGAACAGGGCACAAAGGACAACAAGTCAAAAAGGGAATCCCTGGGATAAATTTGTTAGTCTGTAGTATATATACCCATACAGTTACACCATAGTACCTAAATTACAAGTTACCATAGATCACTGTTAAACGGGGCGAGATTTGTATAATGATTTCCACCAAGAAACAATATTTGTTAACAATCTAGCTTTTTATTAACATAAAAGAATCGCTTACAATAAAAACTACACATTTAAAATTTCAAAGGAACTTTCCCTGAAAAGTAAAAATTAGTCAGCAAAATATTAATAGACAATAAAAAACCGTAAAGCATATAGGTACGTTGCTTATCACAGATTCAAAAATTATATTACCAAAGACAATACATAGTATAACGCAAAAAGACCCCCTTTAAAACAGTGGCACTTGGATATTGTTACCACTCTGGATTTCCTGATCCACTAGCTACAGATGGCATATACATTACTACACACATGTGACAAGAATACATGTACATCCAGTGTGTTTGAGCTGAAGTGGATTCTTCTATAGAAATGCGTCGACGCGTTTCGGTGCAATACACTCGATAATGTGGCACCTTCCTCAGGACTTTTTAGCAGGGGTTTTCCATACCAAAAGGGCTTCACTCTCCCTGTGTGAGGGGCAAAATAAAATCATATCAGAGTCTATTTTCCCTGGGTATATATTCATGTTCTTGGTAATCACAATTTTGTGTGTCTCAGCGGTAATCAGGATAAGATCACATTTGTCAGTTAATTCACTGTATGCCGGAGCCTCTAATATTTATACAAATTTAGTGGATGACATCCTCAGTATATACTTAAATCAGGAACTCATCCCATATTTGCGGAAGAGATGCAATAAATACTTCGAACAGGGATTTGTCAATTAATTATAACAGTAGCAATGTACATTTTTATGCTTCAATTGATCTTGATCTCATGTTAAACATTTTTTTATAACACTATGTGTCCTTCAAACATCTTCCATGAGTGGAAATCATTATTGGAGGGTTGTTAACATTCATGATGTGAGAAGAGTGATACATTTGGTGGGCCAGGGCCCGCAGCCTTACCTAGTCAGGGTAGTGGGCGCCACTTGTGTTCTCCCAGGATAGTTCTATAAGATGGTTGGCTGATTTGGCCTGGAGGGAAGTATATATATAACAAGTTCTTAGAACTAGGGTCTTGGGATTATTTCACGCTGTGGGCAATATGGTCATTAATTACCTCTGTGTCGTTTAAAGACTCCTATTTTGGTGTTCTTTTATCTTCAATTTTCTCTGGTTTTTTCCTTATTCCTTATAATAAAACACGATATCTAATTAAAAAGAAATGGAATGTTTCTATTCCTTCCTGTTGTTTGTCAGTCGAAGCTTTAGTATAATTAGTTTACTAGCCGTTCTTACCTGTAATACTTTTAAAACTGGCTTCGAACGGGCATATGTTTGGGGCCTCGCCGGAACTGGATATGTTCTGGTGGGATTAGAAGAACATATAAGTGCCTATATCTCATCCTGTGGTCCCTAATTTGACTCTAATTTTATTAATACGCGCATTTGGACTATCCCCAGTGAACCCGCCCTGCTGTAACCCGGCGGGAAGACGCCTAATTACATTCTGCATCCGTTATGTGGGACATATTGTCACCGCCCGGGAGCTGTATGCATACTTTCTACATTTAGTTGCTAAGGGAGGGTTCCTGCTGTATGGTATTGGCATTTACATTCAGGGGATACAATCCTGTATTTATTCGTGCAGTCCCCCTTATTATTGCTAATACAGATTAGCGCTCGGCACTCGTTATCCGACGTGAATAACCACGATTTTTTTTTAACTGTCCCGGTATGCCTTCCCTTCTAAGACCAAGAGTGGGCACGGCCGCTTATATTTTACATACGTTCTATGGGTTGTGCTTTCACCGCCAGTAGGCTGCGTGTTAGCGTTCTGATTCAGGCTGCTTAGAGTGCGAGCATGCTTGGCCACCCAGTGTGTAGGACCGTGCAGCGTTACCGGTGCCCCCTTACCACGATCTCTAGTTTACCCTGGGCATGCTAAGAGCCTAGAACTCCCTAGTTCTTACCTTTGTGTTCGTGGCGCCGCGCTTCTACCTCGTCCGGTCCGCTCTCTGGCGTACACGTTATGCGCTCGGCTATTTGTATTGGGCTGGTGTCAAACAATGACTCCCAGCTGGTTAGTTCAATCCTAATAGGGGCGTGATTTATGCGAGCGGTGTCGCCATCTTGGAATGGTGACTTACTTCGTTTTATGCCCTATATATTTAACAACATGTTAGTATTTGGTTGTCATTCTTTATTTATTTTAAAACACTTAGGTTTAAATCCCATTTTAATATATATATTATTTTTCGCGGACATTTTTCTCCTTATTTTCCAAGTGTATGTTATTTCCGAATCCGGTTGTTAGTATCTGGAATTACATTGTCCTGCTTTCTTACTGCCGCTCAGCCCATTACGGTCATACCAATTACTATAATAGGACCCCTTGTGAGGTTTCTGTTATTTACCTCGATAATTTGTTTGCTCAGAGCATTGTTTTATCTTAGTACAGTAGATAAATTTCTATCCCCGGAGTGACCATTGTCGTTTATATTTTATACTGGTCTAAGGGGAGAGGATGTTTAATGCTGCAAAATTAATACATGATTATTTCTTCGTATGACTACCATGTAGTAACATGAGCTCAGAGCCTCTGTTTGTATATGTACCATGCCCATTGATTCCGGTTGGATAAGAATGCATATTATTTGTCCATACCTAAAAGAAGGTGTTTTAAGAAAATATGTTATAGTTTGTTATAGTCTTAACCAGGGTTGCTACCTTAGCCTAATACATGTTTATAAATGTCCCAATTCTCTACACATTGATTATTTTAGTGTCATACATATTGCTTATTTTTGCTGTTATGTTACAGTTTGTTTTATATGGGTCATATATTATCGACCCCCGTTTTGGTTCCCCGTCTCACTTTAGATAAGGGCTTCCCATTCTTCCCTCGAATTTAAGCCTTTTTTAATGGTATTAAACTTAACCATGTACCACTGTTCTTGCTGTTTACGTCTAGTGGTACTGTCACCTAGCCTAGTTAACTCTTTTATCCGTTC
Source organism: Lissotriton vulgaris (assembly GCF_964263255.1). Lineage (NCBI taxonomy): Eukaryota > Metazoa > Chordata > Amphibia > Caudata > Salamandridae > Lissotriton > Lissotriton vulgaris. Next base: position 10,765 of record NW_028243751.1, read on the forward strand.
TATAATGATCCACCTCAGGTCTTTTTCATTGTGACCTTTTTCTTTCCAGTGCGCTACCAACGGGGCATTTTCCTTATTATTTTTGATCGCTGATTTATGTTCGCTGATCCTTACTCTTACCTCTCGGCCTGTTTCACCAATATAAGCTTGTTCACACGGGCACAGGATCATGTATATTGCGTTTTTTGTTCTGCAGTTGTTAAGCGTTGTGATATCATGTGTTGCACCATTGTGTACCACTTTCTTAGTGACTACACAAAAATCACATATGCTGCAGTTGCCGCATTTATTATTTCCCACTGCTCTATTACCAGTGAGTGTTGTTTGATTTTCTACCACATCGTCTCTGTATGTGTGTACTAGGTTGGATCGCAGGTTTTTGTTTTTTCTGTACGCAAACAGCGGACGTTCCAAAACGCTGGTGTCAGGTCCGTTGTTGAGGATTTTCCAATTATGGTTGATTATGTTTTTAACTTGGTTGGTGATAGACGAATGTTGGCTGACCATCACTATTTTATCTTGTACATTCCTCTTCTCTTTTTTGGTTAGTAGGCTTTCCCTGTCATAGTATCGGGCCCTCTTAAAGGAGTGCTCAATCAGTTTCTTAGGATATCCACGTTCCCTGAACTTCTTTTTCATATCTCCAGCATGCTTGTGGAAGTCTGTCAGGTCTGTACAATTTCTTCGTAGGCGGAGAAATTCCCCGAACGGTATAGAATCTTTTTGGCTCTTAGGGTGGTAACTGCGGTAGTGTAAAATGGTGTTCCGGTCAGATTCCTTTTTATAGAGCTCTACCTTGAGTTGCCTGTCCTCACTTTTAATGCAGATATCCAAGAAGTTTACCCTTGTTTTACTGTAACTGGCTGTGAATCTGAGATTTGGATCTCCTGGAAGTCCTATATCCGCGACACCGCGGACATGATATCTAAGGTTGAAGGATCATATTTTGATGAGGATAATGAGTATATGGTGACTCTCGACGTAGAGTCACTATATACTAACATCCCTCAGCAAGACACCATCACAGCTGTCAGCAGTCTTCTAGAAGATACGGAAATCATTGGAGGAAACAAACAGTTTATTGTTGAATGTGTATCCATGGTACTCCTCAACAATATTTTTCTCTTTAAAAAAGACCTGTATATTCAGAAGAAAGGGACCAGTATGGGCGCAACCTGCGCGCCGAGCCTGGCCTGCATATATGTCAGCTTGTTCGAAAACAAGCACATATATAATGAAGTGAGCCCATTTTTCGAGAACATCCGAAACTGGGCTCGCTTCATTGACGACATATTTTTCATTTGGCTGGGCAATACAGAGTCACTTGAAGAATTCTTGTCATGGCTGAATCTGGGAGATCCAAATCTCAGATTCACAGCCAGTTACAGTAAAACAAGGGTAAACTTCTTGGATATCTGCATTAAAAGTGAGGACAGGCAACTCAAGGTAGAGCTCTATAAAAAGGAATCTGACCGGAACACCATTTTACACTACCGCAGTTACCACCCTAAGAGCCAAAAAGATTCTATACCGTTCGGGGAATTTCTCCGCCTACGAAGAAATTGTACAGACCTGACAGACTTCCACAAGCATGCTGGAGATATGAAAAAGAAGTTCAGGGAACGTGAATATCCTAAGAAACTGATTGAGCACTCCTTTAAGAGGGCCCGATACTATGACAGGGAAAGCCTACTAACCAAAAAAGAGAAGAGGAATGTACAAGATAAAATAGTGATGGTCAGCCAACATTCGTCTATCACCAACCAAGTTAAAAACATAATCAACCATAATTGGAAAATCCTCAACAACGGACCTGACACCAGCGTTTTGGAACGTCCGCTGTTTGCGTACAGAAAAAACAAAAACCTGCGATCCAACCTAGTACACACATACAGAGACGATGTGGTAGAAAATCAAACAACACTCACTGGTAATAGAGCAGTGGGAAATAATAAATGCGGCAACTGCAGCATATGTGATTTTTGTGTAGTCACTAAGAAAGTGGTACACAATGGTGCAACACATGATATCACAATGCTTAACAACTGCAGAACAAAAAACGCAATATACATGATCCTGTGCCCGTGTGAACAAGCTTATATTGGTGAAACAGGCCGAGAGGTAAGAGTAAGGATCAGCTAACATAAATCAGCGATCAAAAATAATAAGGAAAATGCCCCGTTGGTAGCGCACTGGAAAGAAAAAGGTCACAATGAAAAAGACCTGAGGTGGATCATTATAGAACGGATAAAAGAGTTAACTAGGCTAGGTGACAGTACCACTAGACGTAAACAGCAAGAACAGTGGTACATGGTTAAGTTTAATACCATTAAAAAAGGCTTAAATTCGAGGGAAGAATGGGAAGCCCTTATCTAAAGTGAGACGGGGAACCAAAACGGGGGTCGATAATATATGACCCATATAAAACAAACTGTAACATAACAGCAAAAATAAGCAATATGTATGACACTAAAATAATCAATGTGTAGAGAATTGGGACATTTATAAACATGTATTAGGCTAAGGTAGCAACCCTGGTTAAGACTATAACAAACTATAACATATTTTCTTAAAACACCTTCTTTTAGGTATGGACAAATAATATGCATTCTTATCCAACCGGAATCAATGGGCATGGTACATATACAAACAGAGGCTCTGAGCTCATGTTACTACATGGTAGTCATACGAAGAAATAATCATGTATTAATTTTGCAGCATTAAACATCCTCTCCCCTTAGACCAGTATAAAATATAAACGACAATGGTCACTCCGGGGATAGAAATTTATCTACTGTACTAAGATAAAACAATGCTCTGAGCAAACAATTATCGAGGTAAATAACAGAAACCTCACAAGGGGTCCTATTATAGTAATTGGTATGACCGTAATGGGCTGAGCGGCAGTAAGAAAGCAGGACAATGTAATTCCAGATACTAACAACCGGATTCGGAAATAACATACACTTGGAAAATAAGGAGAAAAATGTCCGCGAAAAATAATATATATATTAAAATGGGATTTAAACCTAAGTGTTTTAAAATAAATAAAGAATGACAACCAAATACTAACATGTTGTTAAATATATAGGGCATAAAACGAAGTAAGTCACCATTCCAAGATGGCGACACCGCTCGCATAAATCACGCCCCTATTAGGATTGAACTAACCAGCTGGGAGTCATTGTTTGACACCAGCCCAATACAAATAGCCGAGCGCATAACGTGTACGCCAGAGAGCGGACCGGACGAGGCAGAAGCGCGGCGCCACGAACACAAAGGTAAGAACTAGGGAGTTCTAGGCTCTTAGCATGCCCAGGGTAAACTAGAGATCGTGGTAAGGGGGCACCGGTAACGCTGCACGGTCCTACACACTGGGTGGCCAAGCATGCTCGCACTCTAAGCAGCCTGAATCAGAACGCTAACACGCAGCCTACTGGCGGTGAAAGCACAACCCATAGAACGTATGTAAAATATAAGCGGCCGTGCCCACTCTTGGTCTTAGAAGGGAAGGCATACCGGGACAGTTAAAAAAAAATCGTGGTTATTCACGTCGGATAACGAGTGCCGAGCGCTAATCTGTATTAGCAATAATAAGGGGGACTGCACGAATAAATACAGGATTGTATCCCCTGAATGTAAATGCCAATACCATACAGCAGGAACCCTCCCTTAGCAACTAAATGTAGAAAGTATGCATACAGCTCCCGGGCGGTGACAATATGTCCCACATAACGGATGCAGAATGTAATTAGGCGTCTTCCCGCCGGGTTACAGCAGGGCGGGTTCACTGGGGATAGTCCAAATGCGCGTATTAATAAAATTAGAGTCAAATTAGGGACCACAGGATGAGATATAGGCACTTATATGTTCTTCTAATCCCACCAGAACATATCCAGTTCCGGCGAGGCCCCAAACATATGCCCGTTCGAAGCCAGTTTTAAAAGTATTACAGGTAAGAACGGCTAGTAAACTAATTATACTAAAGCTTCGACTGACAAACAACAGGAAGGAATAGAAACATTCCATTTCTTTTTAATTAGATATCGTGTTTTATTATAAGGAATAAGGAAAAAACCAGAGAAAATTGAAGATAAAAGAACACCAAAATAGGAGTCTTTAAACGACACAGAGGTAATTAATGACCATATTGCCCACAGCGTGAAATAATCCCAAGACCCTAGTTCTAAGAACTTGTTATATATATACTTCCCTCCAGGCCAAATCAGCCAACCATCTTATAGAACTATCCTGGGAGAACACAAGTGGCGCCCACTACCCTGACTAGGTAAGGCTGCGGGCCCTGGCCCACCAAATGTATCACTCTTCTCACATCATGAATGTTAACAACCCTCCAATAATGATTTCCACTCATGGAAGATGTTTGAAGGACACATAGTGTTATAAAAAAATGTTTAACATGAGATCAAGATCAATTGAAGCATAAAAATGTACATTGCTACTGTTATAATTAATTGACAAATCCCTGTTCGAAGTATTTATTGCATCTCTTCCGCAAATATGGGATGAGTTCCTGATTTAAGTATATACTGAGGATGTCATCCACTAAATTTGTATAAATATTAGAGGCTCCGGCATACAGTGAATTAACTGACAAATGTGATCTTATCCTGATTACCGCTGAGACACACAAAATTGTGATTACCAAGAACATGAATATACACCCAGGGAAAATAGACTCTGATATGATTTTATTTTGCCCCTCACACAGGGAGAGTGAAGCCCTTTTGGTATGGAAAACCCCTGCTAAAAAGTCCTGAGGAAGGTGCCACATTATCGAGTGTATTGCACCGAAACGCGTCGACGCATTTCTATAGAAGAATCCACTTCAGCTCAAACACACTGGATGTACATGTATTCTTGTCACATGTGTGTAGTAATGTATATGCCATCTGTAGCTAGTGGATCAGGAAATCCAGAGTGGTAACAATATCCAAGTGCCACTGTTTTAAAGGGGGTCTTTTTGCGTTATACTATGTATTGTCTTTGGTAATATAATTTTTGAATCTGTGATAAGCAACGTACCTATATGCTTTACGGTTTTTTATTGTCTATTAATATTTTGCTGACTAATTTTTACTTTTCAGGGAAAGTTCCTTTGAATTTAAATGTGTAGTTTTTATTGTAAGCGATTCTTTTATGTTAATAAAAAGCTAGATTGTTAACAAATATTGTTTCTTGGTGGAAATCATTATACAAATCTCGCCCCGTTTAACAGTGATCTATGGTAACTTGTAATTTAGGTACTATGGTGTAACTGTATGGGTATATATACTACAGACTAACAAATTTATCCCAGGGATTCCCTTTTTGACTTGTTGTCCTTTGTGCCCTGTTCCCTGGTGACAGTAGGGTAACCTCTCTTTTGAAATCTGCTAAGTACGGCCTTGTGCTGGAGAGTCTAGGTTTTTCATGGTGACTATTTCAGTTTTCCTATCCAAATAAAACCCAATAGTCCTCATCCAATCATAGAATGGATACACTAAAGACCTTTGGCTTCAGTGAAGAACAATTAAACAAAATATTAAGCTCTAATAGAGGCGGTAATAACATCACAGTCATTCCCAATGGAGGGGAAAAGTGGAATCAGCTTATCAACTTAAAAAAGAAGATTATTAGGACTGAGTTACATGCTGACTTCATGACTCAGTATGTTAGGGCAGGTAAAATACCTATCGGGTTGCAAATCCGGAATGAACCCGGTTTATTTGTGGATAATCAGAAATTCCTGGAGACATGGACATTTATCTGCAATCGATGTAGCAGAGACCTCATGCTACTTATTATTGAAACAGCCCAGGCAACTGTCCT
>NW_028243752.1:0-35556 GCF_964263255.1 Lissotriton vulgaris
TATATATATATATATATATATATATATATATATATATATATATATATATATATATATATATATATATATATATATTACCTACTGGCGGTCGCCAGTAGGTATATATAGTTAGGATTTTTTCCCTATGGGATTTCTGAAAATTCTACGTCTAATAACTTTGGCGTTTGTGGACGGAATCGGCTGAAATTTTCAGGAAAATGGCACATTTTGTTTCTGAGCAGCTCCTGGAAATTTGGGGGGGGTTCGTCAAGGGGGGGCCGAGAAAAAAGGGGGGTCCCAAAACGCGTTTTTCCCATGTTAATTTCCATAGGGCGGTTGGACTCACTTTTAGCCCGAACGGCTGAATGGATTTCCACTAAACTTGGCAAAATTGTAGGGACTGTTAGCCCGATGTGCCTTTGCTAGGTCTCAATATATGTGCTTCAGTGGATTTTGAGAAATTAACGTTTAAATCAAGATATATATCTGTAACAGCGCTCCGGGCAGCGATTGTGTTTCATACTTCATTAAACTTTCTAACATTTCATTGTCAGAAATGTCAAAATTGAATATAGGGTGTAACATTTTCTCATTTTGAAGCAGGTTATCCACTGCTTCAACACATTGTAGAAGTTCGTGGTCTCTACTTTGATCCATAAAATCATCAATTTTGTCTTGGCTGCTCTCCTTCAGTTCAATTGAAAATGTAACTTGTTGCTCGCCTTCCATTTTGCCTGAAATTTTGAATAAAAAAATATATATTAGTAGAGATAGGGCACTGTTGGGATTAATTTTAGATAGGCAGTTTTTATCAGTGAATTTTTATTTTGGCAGTGTATAGTATCAGAGTGGAAATAGGACTATAAAAAAGTGTATGTAATTTAACGAAGAGAAGCCTAACTCCATTCATAACTATAACAGAGAAGTCTATCTAAATCCATAACTACTACAGAGGGATAGTGTATATCTATCAGAAAAAGTCTACCATGTCAAGTTATAGTGCACAATATACTTCAGTTTTAAAAATAACAACTTACCTTCAGAAACAAGTTGAAGTGTTAGGTAACTATTGAAATGTGATGTACAACAAGAAGTAGTAGTCAAAATGGCTGTGTTTTCTTCTCTTCCTTTATATATATTCAGGTATATAACCAATCAAATATCAGGTAATAAAAGTAGAAAATGAAAGTAACATTTTCATTGGTTATCAATTCCAACACTTCAGATGTGTTTTGTGAAGTAATTTACCTCAAGGTATTTAGAGAGGTCTACAGGCTTAATGGCTAAATGGAATTTCAATCAAATTTGTGAAAAGGAAAGGGATTGTTATGTAGTATAAGCTAATCTATATTTGGTGAGAGTGTCTCCAGTCGTTTTTCTGTGAATTACTTTCCCACCTTTTTTTTGGACCGCTTCCCGGGAAGCGGTTTGGTCCGCGAACTAGGAGCGTAACGGGAGTCCACCATTTTGTGTTTCGGTCGAATTAAGATATAAAATGGAGGGTAAATAATGTTCAGAAAGGGTAGAAGGGGACACGGTACAAGTATTTTGACCCCCCAGGTTTTCTGAGGGTGGCTGAGGAGGACCATATGTGCGGAGAAAAAACATTTTTTTAAAAATTTTGCGCGGTTAGCTTCCAGTTCGCGTACCGGGTAGCGCTCTTTGAGCGTAGTTTGTTGAAAATTACAGAAATAAGTTAGAGAAAAGTATTAATTGTGAGTGATCAGATGAAGGGTAGCTCTGAGAAGAGCTTTTGGGTTTATGGTACATTTAGGTACTTATAAGTAGGTACCAATGCACAGTCTTAAATTCAGAATGAAAATTCTGTTGCCCTCATCTGAGAAGTGAACTCCATCTCCTCTGTAGATATCTTGCATGTAGTAATGCAAGTTATTGTTGTACAAGGAGCCCATATTATGGTCTCTCATGTAAGCTGAAACAGATTTGTTTACATGCTTCCTCGCTTTTTCAATTTGTGGACAAAATTGGTTGGACCACCTCCATTTCTGTCTTTGGCATATATTGGAATATACCAAGGCAGTTTGAGGAAAAAGTGCCATTAATTGCTCAAAGGTGTCCTTTAAAAGCATTTCCAGACCTACCCCTGTCAAAGTGCCCAAATCATTACCTCCACAGTGCACTATTAACAGGTCAGGTTTTGGCAAATGCATAAAGGTTTTCACCAATGGTATCAATTGGTGACATTTTAATCCTCTTTGGCCCAACCACTTAATTTCCACATCTTGTAAATTGAGGTTGTGTAAATTTCTGTTCTCAGCATACCTTTGAGCCCAGTGGATGTAACTATGTCCAACAATCCAGACCTTAAACATGGTGGGAGAAGGTTGGGCTGCAGTCAGATGAAGTGTGGTAATGAAAGGGCAGTTGAAACAGTAGGAGTTTGTAAAGAAAAAAAACTGTGGATTTCCAATGCTAATGATTCATTAGCAGTGATTGGTGCATTTCCATTTCTGAAAACAGAAAGTTAGGGTGCATGGATGTGTTCTTTGAAAGATGTAATTTGAATGGTCAAGGAAGAAACTTTTAATGAAAGATTGCACTGGATACGCAGGTGCACTGAGAGTTCAGAGTTCAATTGAAACATTGTTGTGTGAATTTGCAAACATGAGAGGTCTTCCAGGAGGTCGTTGCTATGGAAAAAAGGCAGAGAGGGCAGAGGGGGGAAGGGTTTTGATTTGAAAAAAGTGAGGGAAGAGTTATGATTGGCTAATATGAGAGATATGTGAAATGAATATCTGTATTTCTGTGCTTTCAATAGCTGCAGCCTCTGGAGTGCATCCTTTTTCTTCTGCTGAAGACAATTTGGTGTATTTCTGAGACTGTTTTCAAAACTCAAAAAGTATTTGCTAAGGTGAGAAAAGATTTATTTATTTTAGATAGAGAATAGTATGATTTAATGAGAAAATGATGAAGAAAGCTGTGTTTTTAAACTGTGGCTTTGTCTGTAGTGATATAGAAATAGATTTTGTTACTTTGAGAAATTGTAATTGCATATTCGGTGTAGCATTCTGGCATGCAGTAACATAAGTTATTGTTGTATATGAAGCCCATTCCATGGTCTCTTATGTAAGCTGAAACAGATATGTTGTTTTTAAAAATCATTTTTGAAATCAATTACATTTCTGGATATGTACTGCTAGAGCTTCATAGGTTGTTTTGGGTCATATTTATAAGGCATTTGAGTGTCTTTGATGTTATTTTTTCCTTTTTAAATGGAAAGCATTCCTCATGGGGCAAGTGTCTTGTAAATACGCTCCCACCTGCGCTTGGCAAATTTAGATTTTGATTATGGGAGTTACATAGCCATGTTAATAATGTAGAAAAAATGGTGCTAGGGCATTCCAGAAAACGCTTTCATGTGTCTCAAGGACATTTTCAGTCATTTCCTCTTGAATGCAGGTATACAATTGATTTATATACTGTGTTTAAAAACGATTCTTTTCTATGATGTTATTTTTTCCTTTTTAAATGGAAAGCGTTCCTCATGGGGCCCTGAGCAGTTCTTAGTCATGTTATTTAATGGGAGGTGGATAACATGGCTAAGAGCATTTGCTGGATAAATCATGAATATCGCTGACTTTTCAGCGATATTCATGCATTGCGGCCGTTTTTTATCGCATTTGCGATAAACCTTGCTAATAGCAAGGTTTATCTGCGATAAAAATCGCCGATGTGCGGCGATAATTTTTGTCTCTAAACAAGTTATCGCTAGTTGTTGGTAATATGCCCCCGGGTTTTTGTTTGCAGGAATCGGGAGGCGGGAGAGTAGCACTGAAATCAGTAGTCCGACGCCTGAATCGGGAGGGTTGGCATGTCTGGATTCTCTACAGCTAGGGCCATAAACTACATCCGCAGGGCTAGGTGATAGCCTGGGACCGGCCTGGCATGTAAAATGGCTGCCGTGCACGACAAAATTGTGGCATTGTAAAAAAGGCAAGATGGCGCAGACAATGTTTATCAATAAGGATTCATTTATAACAAAATATTTTATCGCACTGACAAATTGGTGGTCAACACTTCCTGATTTCCTTCGAATCGAACGTTAACAGACGTCACGCAGCAAAAAAAAAAAAAAAGCTCACGCACAGCCGCTGGAACACATGTATCAACATATATGAGCCTCCTCAGCCACCCTCAGAAAATAAAAGGGATTAGGATACGTCTCCCGCACCCCCTTATACCTAGTAATTTAATTAAAACGAAGCACAAAATGGTCTCCCGCACCCCCTTATACCTAGTAATTTAATTAAAACGAAGCACAAAATGGCGAATTCCCGTTTCGCCAGCAGTTTGCGGCCCAGTTCCGTGTTTGGGAAGCGCTTCTACCGTGAAAAATATATTTTTTTTATTTTCCCCACGGGACCCTTTAAAAACCCCAACAACATTCCTAGGGGGTCAAGAGGGGTATACCTTGCCCCCTTTCATTAAATTCCCCCTTCGTTTTTCACCTCTTCTTCTCTCTCGATCCTACCGAGAGATAAGATGGCGGCCGCTCCGGACTGTTTAGAATGTTGACAGACACCGGGGAGCCAATCAGCTTCGCATCGCAAAGTTCCGTTTCGCAGGTGGGAGCGTATTTACAAGAAACTTGCACCATGAAGAACGCTTTCCATTTAAATAGGAAAAATAACATCATACACACTCATATGCCTTATAAATATGACCCAAAACAACCTAAGAAGCTTTAGCAGTACATATCCAGAAATGTAATTGATTTCAAATAATGTCTTACTTCATTGGTAAGCCTTCACATGTATTATCTCCTTTGTTTTCTTAAGTGAAAATCTTATCTGCAACCATGTGTTGGCCTCACCTCAAATAAACAAAACAGGCGATGGACTGAATGAGGATCAATGACACACTTTCACCCCAGTCCAAAGATCTGGGCCTAAACAAACCTTTAGATAGGCCACACCTTATCGTCATTCTGAATTAATCATTTAAAATATTAGGGAGAGATTTATGATTGTTGTATGCCTGTTTTGTAGCACTGTGTGTCATTTTTGTGATGCAGTGCTGGTGCAAAAGATTTGCTATGTTAAATAATAAGTAAGGCATTAAGTTTTTGATGACTGTTATTCATTTACTGTTTGGTAATAGTGGTTATTAACATTTTTTATTATATTTTTCCACAGATTCAACTGCAGATTTTTTCATAGTTTGAAAAATGCCTACGAAAAATAGAATTAGAAAGGCTAGAAAACGTCAAAGACAGCAGGATGATGTTTTATTGCAGCAGTCCTCTTCCCCAAATACTTATCAAAACACCAAGAAAGCTCCGGGTAAGAGCACAAAATCATTCTTAAAAAATATTTTTAGTAAAAAAAGTATTTATCGCAAAAATGTTTCAGTTCAGAAAAAGAAGAGTAATTTAAATGGAAAGGAAAGACCCATCAAAAATGTTACTGGAAGAGGAAGAGATAACTCTGTGCATGATAGTAGAAGGAAAGAACAGTTTAGGGACATTCGAAAACGAATGTTCCGTAACAGGATAATAGTTAATTTATTAAAAAATATTAATATATGCAAACAGAAAGTGGCATTTTATAAGAAGAAGAAAAATTTAGAGAAAATTATTGATCATGCTTTTGAAATTAAGCGAAAGTTGTTTATTTTGGTAATCAATAGAATTAGGAAACTAAGCAAGGTAATTTCTGATTTCAAAACAAACAGTAGATGGAAGAGAGTAGTAAATCGTAGTAACTTTTGTGAAGTTTTTTCCGGAGAATGGATGCATAGTTCAAGTTCTGAGGCATTTTTTAATGAGGAGAGTTATTTTCAGGATAATGATTTGGTGTTTGCAGTTGACACCAGTGGTCGAGCTTATGAAGTGAAGGATGGTTGTCCAGTTGAAAAAGAAAAACTTGTGACAACAGAGACAGAAGAGGCGCTAAGTGATGAGGTTTTAGGAAGACGTCCTAAGGGTCCTGTGTACATTTGGAAGTGTAGTTCTATTTGTAGTGTGCGACAGGTTTCCATCAATTTGCTTTGTGATTTTATACGGACATTTAATAAGAAAAGTTTGAAGCAGAAAATGAAGTTGTTGCAAGATTTAGATCCTTGCAGAGTGAGACAAATGACAGGTTTGCGTGGTCATTCACTGGCTTGTCTTTCCAGGAGAGTATGCCGGAGTGTTTTTCATCATTTCAGGATGCTAGCAGTGCATCATAATAAAGTGAGAAAATTAGTGAGAATGTTGTATTATGCTAAGAGTCCAGCAATTATGCTTAAACAATTATGTGCTGCTCTTTTGCATGGTTCTGAAATAGATGTGAAGAATATTTGTGAAGAAATTGAGTTTTGTTACTTTAGTAGTAAAGATGAGAATGTTCAAATTGACCCTGAAGTAGAGGGTAATGTTGAAGATAATGTACAGGTTTCCAGTACAGATAATTTTCAGAAGGAAATTGCCACGTTTCAGATGAAATCAAGTGAGAGGCCTAATTTCACTTGTGTATGTTGTCGACGCACTTATTATAAGAATCAGACTAAGGTAGTGGATTTATATGCAAAAAGTGAAAGGGAAAATAATAGTGAATGGAAGGATTTTGCCACATACTTGATGGTAGAAAATTATTTTGATTTGGGATCGGATCAACGTGTGTGTACTTATTGTTGTAATAAATTAAACCAAAACCAGATGCCTGCTAGGGCAGTTCATAATAATCTGGAATTGGTTGAGATTCCTTCTGAATTGAAGGATTTAAATACTTATGAATCTATTTTGATTCAAAGTATCCATCCCTTTCAGGCTATTGTAAGAATGGAGCCAAAGACAGGGAAGTTGCCTCCAGCAGATTTACAGAGAGGATTAAAGGGAAGAGTTGTTTATTTGCCTCTAGATTTGAACAAAAACATTAACACAATTGGAGTAGAAAAAGTGGAAGAGGAACCTCTGGTTATCTTGGTTAATGGGGTTCCGACAAAGAATAAGAAAATATGGCAAGATTTAGTGGATGTTAGGAAAGTCAAAAAGGCAACAGTGTATTTGAAGAAAAATAATAAGTACTATAAGAATGTATATGTTGCAGAAGAGGAAGTAAGTGATGAAGAGGATAGCGATTTGTGTGCTGGCCAAATTGAGAAAGTAGAGGCCTCTAAAAGTGAAGAAATATATGAACATTATAGTGTTCATCCTTTGCATTCCAAGGAAGTCATGGGGAATGCTATTGATTTGTTTCAAATGAAACAAGCCAAAGGGAGTCCCATTAGTGTTTGGGAGGAAAGTTTGGAAGCTCGGTGTTTCCCACAGCTATTTCCCACAGGTCGAGGAGGAAGATATGATGAGCGACCTCATCAAATTCCTGCGTCTGAATACCGGACTTTACGATTGTATGCAGAAGATCCTAGGTTTCGTCAATGCATTCCCTATTTGTTTCATCTCCTGTTTGAAAGCGATCTGTCTGGACTGTCATATGCAGTGAACCACATCTTAAAAAGTGGTATACAGATGCGAAACATCTCGGCAAGGGACTTTATGCATAAAGTCAATGTCCAAGACAGTATTTTGGATTCTCACTTAATTAATCTCATGGCGTGTCAGCGTGGTACTAATGAGTACTGGTACCATCGTCATGGTGATTTAAAATGTATGCTGAGGAACTTAGGAACTCCGACATGGTTCCTCACTCTGAGCTGTGCCGAGTATAGCTGGGAAGACTTACTTGAATTTCTACGAGAGGCAAATGGAAATATTGAAAACATTGAATTCAAGACACCTGGAGAACTGTGTTCTTTGGATCCTGTGAATGTATGCAGGTACTTCAATCATAGATTTGAAGCTATGATGTCTTTCATCACAAATAAGAAGAATCCACCTCTTGGAGAGGTGTTGGATTTCTTCTGGAGAAAGGAGTACCAAGCAAGAGGTGCTCCTCATATACATATGTTGTTGTGGATCAAGGATGCACCTAAATTTGGAACAGATCCGGATGACTTAGTGATGAATTTCATAGAACAGTATTCTACGTGTGCTGTTCCAAACACAACGGAGAAGAAAAGCCTAAGAGAACAAGTTCTACGTTTCCAAAGCCATCGTTGTGGAAAGTACTGTCGTCGTAAATTCAGAAACAAGGACAAGTTCTACACCAAATGTCGTTTCAACTTTCCACGACCGGTGATTTCTAAAGGAAGAGTGAACAGTTTGATGTCTTCACTGCGACATAATGTGACGAGGAAATCACCCAAAAATACATACAATTTGAAAAGGAACGAAGAGTCCAAGTACATCAACGACTACAACCCAGTGATTTTGTCCATGTGGAATGCTAACATGGATATACAGTTTGTGGGTGACAACTGTATGGCTGTGGCTCGGTATGTGACATCTTACATCACCAAAAAAGAAAAGACAGAACTGAAGGATATGTGGGAGGACATTTCCCATGAAAAGAGCCTCAGCAAGAAGTTGTACAGTTTCAGTCTGAAGATGTTGTCGCATCGAGAAATCGGAGCTTACGAATGTTCAGATCGATTGTCTTCAGCAAGTCTCTATGCCAAATCCAGGAGTATCGTTTGGGCGAGTCTTGGTCTTGCTGCAACGCGAAATCGAGTTCTAAAACCTGTCCGGGAAATTGAATATTTGGCAGAAAAGGAACCAAACAGTACCGACATTTTGAAGACCAACATGTTGGATACATATTATCCAAATCGAAGCAGTCACCTTGAGAATGTTTGTCTATATGAGGTTCTACAAAACTATATATTCAAGAGGAACATCAAAGAAGATATTGAGAAAGGAGTGTATGCTGTAATTGGAAGTGAGGGATGCCTGGTCAAGCAAAGAAAATGCCAATTAGTAAACCATCGAAAATTGAGTGGCGAATCTCCAGAAAAAAAGGAGTTTTTCTATTTAGCACTTTTGCAACTTTTCAAGCCTTGGCGTGCAGAAGAGGAACTGCTTGGAGATTTCCTCTGTTACGAAGACTCTTTCACTGCTGCTAAGGAGACCATAGAATGTCCTGCTTTTCCTAAATATCAAGAAATGCTAACTTTGGAAATTGAGCAGGAAGCAAAGATTGCAGCCGAGATTGCCAGAGACAGTTCTCAGGACAGTCAGAGTTCTGTTTCATTGAGTCAAGATCCACTTGGAGGACCTATTATCGAAAATGAAGCTGCCACTGCTATGAATGAAGTAGAAAGAGCCATGGCACATGCTCAGGAGGATTCAGTTAACTTAGAAGACTTGGAAAAACAACTCAACGTTGAGCAGAGGAAAATATATGATGAAGTTACCAAGCAAATTGAGCATGGATTAAGTCATGAGAAGAAAGAGTGCTCATGTACATCGTTGAAGCCTGTCCGACTGTACGTGAGTGGAGAAGCGGGAACTGGAAAAAGTTTCCTCATTAAAGCAATTTCATGCTATCTGCAGGAAAGGACTGAGTCATCGCTGTCTTGTGTTGTCACCGCTCCTACTGGACTTGCAGCACATAACATTAAAGGTATTACTTTGCATCGTCTACTGATGCTGCCGGTGGAGCATGACAACAAATTACAATACCACAAGTTATCTGGGGATGCTTGCTGTGAAGTTTCAAGAGTCTTGAGGAAAATGAAACTACTTATCATTGACGAAGTAAGCATGGTTTCAAATGTCATGCTTGCCTTTGTGCATTTGAGAATGCAAGAAGTACTTAAAACTGAATATGATGTGTTATTTGGTGGCAAACACATCATTGTTTTCGGAGATCTTCTGCAGCTGACACCAGTAAAAGGACAACCTGTGTTCAAAATACTCACGCATGAAGATACCAGGAAGTGCCTAGGGAGCATTGGCAACGTCAATATATGGTTAAACTTCAATTATGCTGAACTGCATGAAAATATGCGTCAGGCAAAAGATGAAGTTTACAAGAATATTCTACAAGATATTAGAATTGGAAAAGTGACCGAGCATGGAAAAGAAGCTTTAAATGCACGATTACTTTCAAATTTATATCCCGAACAAGAGATTGTGGCTGAGAATATTTTTCAGAAAATTACTGAGAAGAAATCCGGAATATGTTTGATGCCAACTCTTGCAGAATGTGCCATCTTCAACAACAAAATGTTGATTTTAGAAAAGCAAGAGATTGTGAAACTTGAAGCTATTGACAAAATAGAGCATATGGGATCAACAATTATTTTGTCAGAGAATTTGAAATCAAAATTGGATTCATTAGAGAAGACTATATCTAAAACAGCGGGTTTTGAAAAGACTTTGAATGTGTGTTTAAATTGCCGAATCATTTTGAGAAGGAATTTACATGTTGAAAGAGGTCTGGTAAATGGATCAATGGGTAATGTTGTTGATTTTGAGAAATACAGAAATAGAGATGGAATAGAATTTTTAAAAATTAAATTTGATGGCATTGAGGAAGTACAGCTAATTGGTCGTTGTTCTGCTAGGTTTTTGCTTGTTAAAGACTTATATGTTCGCCGTAAACAGTTTCCTGTTTGCTTGGCATATGCGGTGACAATCCATAAATCGCAAGGTTTAAGTGTAGACAGTGCATTGGTGAATATTGGCAGTTCTGTGTTCAAGGAGGGTATGGCATATGTGGCATTGTCACGAGTTAGAACTTTATCGGGATTGTACTTCATTGACTGTGATGTCACAAACATTTGTGCGGATCTAGATTGTGTTAAGGAATACAATAGGTTAAGAAGAGAGTATGCGCCACATTTGCCTCAATATCCTTTGTTTGAGAAACGTGTGGTAGGCCGGAAACGTAGAAATATCAGTAATAGTAGGGAGGTTGTAGCAAAAAGACCAAAAGTCGATGAACCGAAAATTGTTAGCAGAAAGAAAGTGGATTCTGTTGAAGATGTTGTCGGTTTTCAATTTGAAAACAGTTCTGGTGTCAACTGCTATGCAAATGTAGTGGTTAATGTTCTCTTTTCACTAGAGAGTTTAAAAGAACAGATTCTGTTGAATTCAGATCAAATTTTATGCTGTTTGTTGAATTCTGTTTTCGAGAAATGTAGCACTGATCGAACAAAAGTAGAAAGTGTGTCTGAAGTTCGTTATCTGTTAGATGAATGTTCAGGTCAAACAGACTTCTCTGAAAATAATCAGCAAGATTGTCAGGAGTTTTTAATGTATATGCTTGATGTATTGCAAGATGAGGGTGTAGATGTAGATCACCTGTTTGGGCTTTCTTATCAATGGCAGCATGACTGCGAGAACTGTATGGTATCAAGTACTACTAGTGTAGACTCAGAAAGATTTATATATTTAACTTTGCCAGACAGTAAATCAGTGTCCTTTAATAAGCTAGTAAATGCAGCGGATCACAACATGGAGTGTAGCCAATGTAAATCTGATATGATGTCAACATTATTTATACGTAGATATGGCCAGTATGTCATTTTAATGATCCAACGATGTAGGCCTGATGGATCAAAATTGTCAACTTTAATAAAAAAATTTGTGGCTTCTCAGCTGTCAATATCAGGAAGGACTTTTGTAACTGTAGCAATTATCTATCACGATGGTCTTTCAACAACATCAGGACATTATACAGCTTATTTAAAGTCTCGAAACGGCTGGTCATTCTGCAATGATTCCGTTGTAACTTTCAAAAAAAAATTGCCGTTTTACCTTAAAAATTCTTACCTGGTGTTTTTAAAACCAAAATTTTAAAGAAAGAATCTCGGGATTTCCTGTGAGGAATTGCAAAAGGTTCATCAAGTAGAGGGAATGTAAGTCTGCAATGCTGTCTAGATTATTGGTCCAAAACTTTTAATTATAATGTCAATTTAAAAATCCAACTATATAAACCTGATGCAAGTAAGTCTGCTTCATAGTAAGCAGTATCAGTGTCATAGGAAAAGGAGAACATGAGTGACAAAGAAGGGTAAGATATTAGTAGTCCAGGATTGTGAAAATAATATTAAATGTATTCTTTTTGAAAGTTGCGAAAATAGAAAATGTCGGGATTTGATTGGAAGAATTACAAGAGTTGCGAATCGCGGCAACATGATTTGGCCTAGTGGAAACATGTGATGGAATGAGAGAAGTCTTTTCTTGTATGTAACATATTTTACGAATCGATGGAGGTTTTCTTTCAGAAAGTGGCGGGCTGAAAATATTTATTGCACAACAGAGTGGACGCTGTTCATAGGAGATCCTTCGACGTCATTGAAAGTAAGTTAATTTTAAGGAGTTTTGAATTCAGATTTCTTAGGTTGTATGGGTTTTTTAAACACAATCATTTTGATTGTGTTTTATTTTCCCCGCTGTTACATGATGAATACCTTCAAGTCACTGATTTAAGTGAAATTTGATACATTCTGAGAACAGCAAAAATAAACCATTTAACATGTATAAT
Source organism: Lissotriton vulgaris (assembly GCF_964263255.1). NCBI lineage: Eukaryota > Metazoa > Chordata > Amphibia > Caudata > Salamandridae > Lissotriton > Lissotriton vulgaris. The sequence goes on from NW_028243752.1 coordinate 12,315, forward strand.
TAATGTTCTGCTTTTTGTACTTATGATATACATTTAGAAATGTGAGGTAGATATGGAGAAACTGAGTCTTCTGTAAGTGTCAATTTTAATGCTTACAGTGCTGTACTTCTGGGTACTGTTTTTTAAAAAAAAAGGAATAGGCCTCACCTCAAAGAAAGCTCTTGAAAGCACACATCTTATTTGCATCCTGAAACAATCATTTAAAATATTAGACACAGTTTTATGATGGCTTTACATCTTTTTTGTGCTGCTATTGCATCACTATTGTGAGACATCAGCAGTGCAAAAGAAGTACCATGTTCCAAAATAGGTCTCAGTTCATCAGCATGAAGATACTGTTTGTTTAAAATATATATCTTTAGGATTGTGTACGGGTCGTAGAGAAGCAGAAGCTTCTGTAAGTGTCAAAGTTGTTTAAAAAGTGTTTCTTCTTGAACCTTTTCCCTTCTTTTTTCTAATTTTTAAATACATGTTTTAATATTTTTGGAAATGTTTGTTCTCTCTTTTACAGATTGAAAGTATGAAAAATTTTCTTTAAAAGTTAACAAGAATTATAAGGTAAATGTTTTCTACTTTTTTAACCCGCATTCCACTGCTGATGATGTCACTGACTATGTTATGAATGATGTAATAAGTGGGCATGTTTTACTACAATGGTAGGTCTTCACATCTATTATCTCCTTTGTATTCTTCAACAAGCATAAATTTGATATACAGTAAGTATAAGGATAGGAAACAGACATTTATGTTACAAGAAAGACAGCTATAGGAAGTAAACAAAAGATACTGTTACTCGCAATCCACTGCTGATGATGTCACTGACCATGTTAAAAATTATGTAATATATGGCATGATCAGAAGTGAATTGCGGGTAACAGTATCTTTTGTTTACTCCCTATAGCTGTCTTTCTTGTAACATAACTGTCTGTTTCCTTTCCTTATACTTACTGTTCTTTTTTTTAAAAAAAAATTTTGGTTCGCTCCTGGTTCGCGTACCAGAGTGCGAACTGGGAGCGAACTAAAAGAAATAGAGCTTGGCAGAGTTCCAAAAATTCTACCAATATTTTTTTTATAATGGGGAGGTAGTTCTGAAAAGAACTTTTTTTTTTGTTTTTGTTGTTTTAAATTTTTATTATTATTTTTCTGAACATTTTTTATATTTTTTTGTTTTTTTCTGAACATTTTGTATTTTTTTTTATTTTTTGGGGGGAGGGGGGAAACAAAAATGATTCATTGAAGAGGGCTCAACAGGAGCAACAAAAAAAAGAAGAATTTATTTTTTGGGGCGTTTTGGACATACATGATTTTTGATTGCTCTTATTATAAGAGTAATGCTACTTTCTCGGTAGCATAATATTTGATTGCACCACACGCACATTTGTTTCACTTCCCCCATGTCCATTTGAATATTCGGGATCAACTCCCTTGCCTCTGGTCCCGATACTTCCGGCACGACAGATCTTCTTGCTATTGCCGGGGGATTTTGTTGTTCGTTGCGAAGCTGAGCAGCACTATAATTATTTGGGTGCCACCTACTCATGTGCCTGTGCATTGTAAAATTTCCAAAACTATATTTTTTGTCCGTCCCCCTTGAAAGGCGATCATCACAGATACGGCAAAAGACATATCTTGCATTGACTTTCTTTTGGCCAGGTGGAAATTTAAAAAATTGCCAGATGAAATTTTCCGTTCTGTTGTACCTCCTGGGCTCCTCAGGCAAAAATTCAGGCTCTTCCTCCTCTTCCTGATCTTCCTCTTCTTCAAAGATTGGTTGAGTAGGTGGTCCTTTTTTTCCATGAGGAGGTGGAGGTGGTGGTGGTGGAACACTACCAGAAGCAACAACTGAAGCCATTTCTCTAGAATGTAAAAGGGTCTTTCTCTCACCAAGATGAAAGTCAGAGTGAGGAAAGAAGGAGGGGTTTTCATCATTTGGGAAAAGCAAAAGTTCTAAACCAATGAAAAGTGTTAATTTTAGATCACATGACCTAGTATTACATCATTAGGAAACCAAAAGTGAAATGAACTAATGAAAAGTGTTAATACCGAGTCACATGACCTGCTGTCTTTACGTTTCGCGCTTTGCGCCGCTTTCCGATCCGCTTCCGGGTCCGCTAACTTGGCGCGTCGGATAACGTATTACGCGACAATGCAAAACGTCATGATAACGTAACAGTTACGCTAAAGGAACGATTACCGGTTCGCGCACCAAGTCGCGGCTTTAAATTGAGCTAACGGGAAGCTGACCGGTTCGCGGACTAGGAGCGGAACAAAAATGTTTTTTTTTTAAAAATGTATAAAAAACATGTACAATATATTTTAAGATTTAAAGAAGAATACATTTTACAGATACAGATATTAGCTTTCAAAAAACCATTGAAATTCAATGAAAAAACCATAGGTTATAGTCCATATATAGTTAGGAATTTTCATTTACAAAACCTTGAAAATTCAATGAAAAAACCATTGGTTATAGAACATATATAGTTAGGAATTTGCATTTACAAAACCTTATTTTACTCGCATAAAACCATTGAAATTCCATATATAGTTAGATGCGCTAACTATATATCGCGCACCCGCAATCCACTGCTGATGATGTCACATATTACATCATTCATGACATGGTCAGTGACATCACTGATGACATCACTGATGACAACATCCAGTGACTGTATGTTTCTGTAAAGTTAAAATATGTCTTACATATTGAAGAATGAGTGGATGTATAAGTGTCTGGATGAAGGATTTAGTAGGTGCATGACTGACTGTATGAGTGAGTGATTAAATGTGTCTCACTGCGTGCATGGGTTAGTGATTAAACTGTATTAATTTGTGCATCATTATATCTGTTGTTCTGTAAACTGCTGCATGTTTAAATCAGTGGCTATATGAGTAACTATATGGGTTATTGAATGGTTGCCCAAGTATTTGTATGGGAGACTGAGTATGTGTGTGGGTGGCTGGGAGGTGTGTGACTCTGTGCATAGATGTGTGAACAGCTGATTCACTAGATATATGGGTTCAAAACTGCATGTGGAAACAGCTGTATGGGTGGTTGACTGTGTGCATGAGTGTATTGGTGAGTGAATGGATATCTCAGTGCTACATGTCAAAGTAAGTACATATGTAAAAGACAGTGCATGTGAGAGTTGACATATATAAATAACTGTGCATAAGAGCCAGTGAATGTGTGAGTGGCTGTATGGATCATTGTGAACTTGTATCAGGGATTGTATAAGAGAGAAAATATGTGTTAGTATATATTTGAATAAGTAAAGTTTGTATAACTGTATAGTTGAGGAAATGGAGGTGTGATTGATTCTTTGCATGACTGACTAGGTGTGTGAGTAACTCCATGGATGAGTGACAGTCTGTGAGTGTCTGTTTACACTGATTGTATCTAAGGTTATATTAGAGTCTGAAGAGGTTCATCGTAATATCACATGAATGATATCATCAGTGATGTGATCAGTAATGTCAAATGAGATGTCATCAGTGATGTCATCAGTGATATCATTTGAGATGTCATCAGTGATGTCATCAGTGATGTCATTTGAGATGTCATCAGTGATGTCATCAGTGATGTCACTGACCATGTCATGAATGATGTAATATGTGACATCATCAGCAGTGGATTGCGGGTGCGCGATATATAGTTAGCGCATCTAACTATATATGGAATTTCAATGGTTTTATGCGAGTAAAATAAGGTTTTGTAAATGCAAATTCCTAACTATATATGTTCTATAACCAATGGTTTTTTCATTGAATATATATATATATATATATATATATATATATATATATACATATCTCAAATGATCTGCTCCCGCAACTTCCAACCCCAGCGGCGGCGGCGAAGAAGGAGGCACAGACCCCACAAGACGTCAGGCAAGAAGTTTTTATTCAACCTCACACACGATGTGTTTCGAGCAAAACGCCCTTGTTCACGTGTAGTCTTGGTCCTTCACCATTGCTATTTTATGTCTTAAGTGACCAACCCCTTCACCATCACAGGTCACATGGCCATAATCATAGAAGATAGACTACATTTTTGTGGCGATTCACATTAGAGAGCCATGAATTCATTCATTAATACATTTAAATAAGGTGCGCTTAAAACAAATAGATATATCATAAATATGTGCAAAATTAGCTAGCTTATTTTTAAAATGAAATGAAGAATATATATTTCTTCAGAATGTATAAATATAGCTGGATAAATCCATTAAATGCATCATATAGTAGTCATAACTGATCGAAAAATTATCTCACAGGATAAATCCAATATCTGACCATGTGATAAACTGTATATGTGCAAAATATTTTTAAAAATCCATAAGTTAATCCTAGTGCAAATGGGTGTGAATTGTGCAAAAAAGAAAATATAAAGTGCAATATAAGATAATAGATCAGATAAAGTCCAATAATAGCGCAAACATTTAAAAGCTAATATATTAATAACAATAAAATCCCCTAAAAAAGGAAAAATACTATTAAAATAGATATAAAAGGCATTTGTTTGCATTAAAAAATTCCATAATACTTAAATCAGTTCTATGAAGAAAGGGAAAGGCTTGCAGGATTTGATACATTCGAAATACAGCGAAGACTTTTGTGCAAAATAATATGACGTCATCATAATCATAAAAAGTTATGCATGTCTTCCGTATTATTTAACTCATTAGGCCATTTACTATTGAACTCTAAAATGATTTTAGTTTCCAGTTGCCTGAGTTGACGTTCCCTATTGCCTCCTCTTCTGGATTTAGGGATGGCATTGATGACATAATAGGAAAGGCAGTTTATATCATTTGCATGAGTTTGTTTAAAATGTCGTGCCACAGGGTATTCCGAATCACTGTGGAGAATGGCTCTTATATGCTGTAAAATTCTGACGTGCACCTGCAACTTCGTGCTACCAATGTAGTTAAGGCCGCAGGTGCACGTCGGAACATACACAGCATATTCGGTCTTGCAATTGTAATTACCTTGGATAGGAATAGATGTTTCACTGAACGGGGTGGGATAATGAGTCATGTTGCTGCCAAATTTGCATGCCCTACAAGTTACACATTTTCTAAATCCCTTTGTAGGGTGTAACCATGAGGCTGCCTTTCTTGTTTCAGGAGAAGTCTTATCTAGAGTAATACCCATAGATGTTCCCTTTCTGAATGTAATCATGGGGGTTTCCGCCAGTCTGTTTTGAAAAACAATATCGGTGAGTACTATTGGCCAATGTTTATTAATGATGGATATTATTCTACGTTCCTCTTTACAATAAATAGTAATCAGTCTGGGGGTATCTATATTTTTTGATTTTATAGGAGATTCTGTCTTCTCCTCATTGTTGTAATTCTCAAAGAGACTTCTCCTAGGTCGTGTGTTTAGCCTTAGTTTTAGCATCACTAATAATTTTGTCAGTATACCCTCTAGCTTGTCATCTGTTCACCAGATCAGTCTGACACCTGTTGAAATCCACCTCATTACTGCATATAAGTCTAAGGATTTCTCCATATGGTATGCTAGCAATGAGGTGTTTGGGGTGGGAACTAGTAGCATGTAGTGAAATGTTACCAGAGGTTGGTTTTCTGTATAACGTACTTTCTATTTTTTCATCATTTATGTAAAGCCTTACATCTAAGAAATCAATCTGTGTTTTGTGGATATGAGATGTGAATTTAAGATTCAGGGAATTGGTATTGATTTCCTCTATGAAGTGATACGCTTCATTCTCACTCCGTCTCCACAACAAAAAACATTGTCAATGTATCTTAAATATGTCACCTCATGGGATTCAAAGAGCGCCTGATGGGTGGTCTTGAGGACCTACTCCTCCCAACAGCCAACATGCAAGCATGCATAGCTGGGGGAGAAACAGGCCCCCATCGCCACACCCCTCACTTGTCTAAAAATGTCTTTATCAAAAAGAGATTTTCTTTATATAAATATATATTTACCTAAAAAACTCAAAGGTTAAAGTGAAGTAATAGTTAGATAACAATGTCAGAAACAATGTAATGTTTTAAACTCAAAAAACCATTGTGATTCAGCAGTTATAGTTATCTTTAGTAATTATAAATTGTGCCAAAAGGTAAATATAACCCGCGCACCAACCATGCACAGTCTTCTCATCAATTATGTAATTTCAAATGTTGCAGTCATATTTTCAAGGATGTTATAAAGCATGTCACTAGAGATGTAATATGCAGGATAATCAGCTGCGCATGAAGAGGATGCGAGTTATAGGGACCTTAGGAAGAAGTTATAGTTACTAGAGATACATATAACTGGTGCATTTTAGTGTATGTTTTTTTAATGTTACATTGTCACTGAAATGTTCATAAAAATATAACCTCACTTTAACCTATGTTTTTTTTGTGACTTTCTAGTTTTGTTTTTGATTAACGTAATATTTTATTACCACACCACACATTAAGTTAACCCCCGCTGTGCACAACCTTTGTCTGTGCACATGGGGGTGGGGCAGTTGGCCGCAGGACTTGGCTTGCAGCCAGACCCCACAGTGAGTCAACCTCCTGTGCAAGATATGAGGTTGGCCGCATGGCCTAGCCAGCGAGCAGCCAACCCTATACCACGCACAGCCTGCTGTAGCACCAAAATAAAACAAGTGAGCCAATTGGCATTATTAAGGAGTGAGTATATCAATATATATAAAACTGATCTATCATTTTTCTCGAAAAATCACCAATTTCTTTAATCAAGTGTATATTTTAATAATTCACACAATGCAATGTTTATTAATATTGCTTATTATATAATGTTAAACATAACTGTAACACTTTCTTTTTGCACAGTTTTTATCATGACATTTTATCTGTGAAAACTGTTGAAATTAATAGTCAGGGTCATATTTTCTTTTGTTAAAGCAAATAACACAAACATGTCTCTTAGTCTTTCTTTTAACATTTTCAACCAAGAAAATGCAATCATAAAAACAACCACCAGAGGGTTTTTCACTCTAACTAAAGACCATAATGCTCCAGCTGTAAAGAAATATAGTGAGTTCTCCTGGGGGTCATGGTTTCAATGACCCAAGAGACTTACTGTGTTTTTAATGGTACCGGGGGTCACCTTGATTCCCTGCAGCCCCCAATACCATAATAAATGGCTTGGTGTGTGCCCCTCCATATTCTAAGGACACCACCAAGCTCAAAACAATATAAAAATAAAACAAGTGAATGGTGTTATGGGGTGGTGCTTAAAAAGAGTAGTGAATATTAAATGAGCGGCCCTTGCCACCAATATATTACACACTTTTTTAAATTTAAAAAAAGGTTACTGTGGGTGTCCCGATGCCCAACGGGGCACCCATATATTATTTTTAGTAGGGGAGGGGGTTGTTTGGCCCGCTATCCTGAGCTTTTTCAGGCACCAGGGATGCCAACACACGGGCCAAAAATTATTAATAAGGGGAGGGGAGTGAGTGTGAAGACTCACACCCTAAGCTACTTGTGGCCCTGGGCTTTTAAAAAAATGATAGGTGGGGTGCATGCACCCTCCTTGAGCAACCAAGGGCCCGCGGATGGCATCCCGGACCTTTGTCATTAAATTATTAAAAAGTTTACGGCCCCTAGGACCCCATCTACCGGGCCTCTAGTGGGTCACCCTCAGACTACTACGTTGGTTGCAATGGTTGCCTGCAACTTTTTTTTCTTCAGGCTGCAGTCAGCCAATCAGAATGCTTGCTCATGTGAGAACGTGTCTACAGCTGGAGCAAATTGACCCAAAAGGAAAAAAAAGCCCCCTGGGCCAATCAGAATTCTCTGTTTGGTAAAATTGGGCTCAAACCCAACCATTCAGATATACAAATATTTATGATCTTTAATATCCCTAAACCTACTGAACAGATTTGCACCAAATCACAAAAAGCACACTTTCTTGACAAACATCTAGCTTCTTGTCATTGTTGTAATTCTTTCCAGCAGTTTTTGTGGCAGTGCTTCTTTAAAAAGTGTTAGGAAAATGCATGCAGATTTTGTGTTTTAGGACCCCCTTATTTTTCTCAGCCCCCTATTTACCTGATCACTACAAAACATTTCATTCACAACCTAGGCAAAAAATAGAAATGTTAGACCTGACATCATTGGCCTGAGTCTCTCCTCCATTTTTTTTCTGTTTGCCTCCTTTGTTTACGATGTTTTTGCTGGTATATTGCTTTGGGCACTGTGCCACTGCTGATCAGTGCCACAGTGCAAGTGCTCCCTATGTAAAATTACTGTATTGATTGAATTCCATGTTTGGCTTATTTGGTTTACTGTCAGTCCCTAGTCTAGTGCACCAGGAGTGCCAGGGCTTGTAAATACAAATGCTGCTCGTGGGCTTGCAGCACATGTTGTGCCACCCACAAGAGCGGCCTAGTAAAAGTATGTCTAAAGGTCTGCCATTGCTAGACCTACGTGCAGTCTGGTACTGTCACACTGACTGCACAAGTACACCTACTTGCCAGTCCCTAGACTTTCCCTTAACTTCATTTTAGTCACCCCTATGGTAGGCCCGAGGGCAGGGTGCATTGTAAGTATAAGGTAGGACAAGCCTGACCAAGTTGGCATGTCCTAATAGTGAATTACAGCCATATTCGTTTTTCACTATTGCGAGGTTACCTGCTCTCCATTAGTTAGAATGGGCTGCCGGGGTTATTAATGCTATAATCCTAGCTGGCTCGGGGAGCATGGTGCAATGTCGAGCTTGGTATCCCTGAACTCGGGGTTTAATAACGCATCCGTTTGTGTGGATGGTTTTTGGACTCTGGGTTTGAAAATAGCACTTTTAGAAAGTGGCTATTTTCTTGTCTAACTATTTCTGGTTTCTGCTGGTTTGGTGTGTGTGTGACAGGGGATGGGTGGCTCCAGAGTTCTGAATGAGTCAGTGTGGGGTGAGTGGTGCATTTGCATTGAGAGCAGGGGGAGAGTAGTTCCTGATAGCCTGCCCTGCCTGATACAATGCTGGCTCCACCTCCTGCCGGGCGACTGATAGCTCTGCTCCTGCCAGTGACAATACTGGCTCCACCTCCTGCTAGGCATCTGAGGACCCAGCCCTGCACAGTGAATAGGCCAGGTGCCTCTGCCTGGCTACACCCACAACAAACCCAGGGTGAGGGGAATTCCCCTGCATGGACAAAGGGATCAAAGCCAAAAAGGGGTATAAGAGAAGGACCCCTGAACCAAGACTTTAGATCACTTCTGACAAGGAACCCTGAACCAAGGACAAGAAGCCTGCTGATCCAAGGACTTGCCTACCCCTTCTGCCTGAGTGCTGTTTGCTGGGGGGAATCCTGCAGTGCTTCTTATTTTTGCCAAGGAACCAGGAGAGAGGAACTGAGTGTGTACTCTCAAACTTTGCTAAAGAAAATCTCCAAGGGCTGGAAGAGTGCCAGCCTCCTGTTGAAGTCACAGGGCTAAAGGACTTCATTTATTTGCTAAAAGTGCTTGTTGCTGGAACCTGAAAATACAGCGCCTCTGAAGAATCCAGCAATCTCGACGCCAACGGACGCCGCCGAATCCAGCCCAACATCGTGAGTAACGGCTCCAGTGTCCCGCTTCCTCGACGCTGGCCGCCGGGCCCGATCGATGCCAGTAGCAACGCCAGTGAGTAGTGAGTTCGGCTCCAGCTCCAAGTGACCCCGTGTCTGCACCGCCGCTGATCGCATCGACTCCGAGCCCTCTCGACGCCGTGAGCGCTGCTCACTCTTGCAACATCATCATCGACATCGACACTGTGTCCTGCTTCGCCTCAGGAGCGCTGCTCCTGCCTGACATATGTCAACGCCGCTGCAGATCGCCCCGACTCCGAGGCCCGATCGACGCAGAAGACGCGAAGCCGGACATCTCGACGCCGCAGATCATCGTGTGCTTCGCTTTTCCAAGGTACTGTGTTGTGGGGGGTCTGTGCGACTCCGGGCTCGACGTAGCGCTCCTCGCAGTCGACGCCGAACCTTTGGATTAACTTTGCCTCGACGTCGTGTGACTCCCGTGTGGGTAACATTGTTGCCAAGAACTGTGATTTAAAGAAGAAGAGTTGTTTTTGTTACTAAAGACTTTGTGCCAAGAGTATTTATTAAGATTGTGGTATATTTTTGTCATTATTTGGTCTTGTGCTAAGCCTTATATAAAAATCCATATTTCTATAATACTACTGTGTCGTGTCCATTTGTAGTGTATTCACTTTATTACTGTATATGGTCATAAATGCTTAACGCACTGCCTCTGAGATAAGCCTGTCTGCTTTGCCAAGCTACCAAGGGGGTGAGCAGGGGTTATCTAAGTGTGTGATCCCCTTGCTCTGACTAGAGGAGGTGAGTCCCTATTTATCAGAATTGTATACCTCTGCCAACTAGAGACAGCCAAGTCTAACAAGAAACTTTTTGGTAAGTTTTGTGAAAATTCATCAAATGGTGCCAAATTGATTAGGAAAACAAAAAAAGTATACTATAACTACCCAGTGGTTACCGTCGCTGGGTAATATATAAATATATATAGTCATGTAGTCAAGACACATATATGCGTCCCGACCATAGATGTTCTGGGAATTGGAAAAGACTGTTTGTCTTCTTGAAGGACCTCGATCTCAGTCAAAAAGCTGTTATAAAATTGGAAAAATATGAAGGGCTGCAGTTAACAAACAAGATGTAGGATGAAGTTAATATGCTAAATTTCACTGGTTTGAGAGGAACCCATTGGCGTTGAATGATATGTTTTTAGTAAATGGTTGATATATAGGACTCCACAATTCCTTTCACAAATCAACCCTAGCTTGCCGGATAATTGTTTTAGATGTACATCAATTGTGGTTACAAATTGGTCACATATAATTGGTCTGTGCCCCCTTATTCAGGATTTTTGGACTGGAATTTTCAGTACTTGGAGAATGCCTGGCAGGTGAGATTAGCCCCTACCATTTGGTGGAAAGTTTTGGGGTACGATCCTGCTCCTGGTTTAATCAGTAGATTTGTGAAATTGTTATACGTGGCAATGGCGGTGGCCAGATCTTTACTACTTCAAAAATGACAGACACTGTTGATTCTCACAATAGGAGAATGAATTCAAAAAATGAAACAGGTTCGAAGTAAGAAATGCATATATGCAATGCACAATGGCAGGATGAAGAAATTCAACAAACTTTGAGGCTGGTTTATGTACGAAGCCTTGGGGTAGGCACTAAACCTAAATAAGCATTTTTTTTCGCTTATCTGCTCATTTAGCTCTTATGCACTTTTTGTGGCTTAAATTTCCAAGGAAGCTGCTTAGATTCACTTATTGTATTTATTCTATGTGGAGTGTTTCATTTCTGGTTTCCCTCTCGGTTTTATATGCTCCTGGATGAATTATGGGACAAAATGTATTTTATATTTGTATTTTGGTGTATAATTGCTTAACATTGATGTATTTTTATCACAATTTGGGGATCTCAATAAAAAAAATTAAAACACACATATATGCGGAGAACCTTGCCTATTCGACTTCAGCATATTTTTGACACAATATTTCTGTGAACTGATATTTCGACCACACCAGTCCTGCCGCACCATCTGCTGGGCAGACCAGCAGGATTTCCCTAAATCCCTTTACTTTGACAGAGACGGTGCAATCAGACAGACCCATTTATGTTTAACTCTAAATAATACTACATTTGACAATACATAATGTAAGACAGCAACCCAATAGGATATTTAGGCAAGCATACTTATTAAATGTTGATGCTCTTTGATCTGCGTTATTTATGTACACGGATATCAAACTACTGTGGGAAAAAATATTCATATAGATTTATCGCTTACAGTGTGACCTCAGATGCCTGGCTTGTGCCACCTTTTGTTTGGGTAGCTGGCTGGTTTATGATTCTAGAGCAAAATGCCAGTTTTAGGAACACTATTGTTTGAGGTTGGCATTTATCCAACAACATAAAACAGCATGATTAAAAGAACTCTATTCATTCCCCTGCAGCTATCTAAGTTTTATGACCAAGCAGGCTTCGAATTCATATCATCTAATTAGAGGCAGCTTTACAGCGGCATCTGCCTCGCGGCATTAAACAGTGATTGCCTGCAGCACACACAGCAGAGTAATTGAAGAACATAAGATGGGAAAAAGATAATGAAGGCACATGGTAGAGAGTTAATCCTTGTGTTTCCAAGAAACATTCATGCACTTAACATCTTTAAAGCATGTGCTCCGAGAACATATATATAAAAATGTATATATATTTTATATATATATATATATATATATATATATATATATATATATATATATATATATATATATATATGTATATATGTATATATATATATATATATATATTCACTGAAAAAAACATAGGTTTCACACCAGTTATAGTTAGCTGGAAATTTTACTGATATAAAACCATTGAAATTCCCACGTTATAGTTAGTCGGACTCACTATAACTTGCGCGTGCAATGCACTGCTGATGACATCACATATTACATCACTCATGACATGGTCAGTGACATCACTCATGACACCATCCTTGTGACATAGTGACAAACCTCCTTTCACTATAATGTAACCCTTGAGACACATATTCAAAAATAGAAACTGAAATTTTTAAAAAAATGGAGATACCTATATCAGTTACAACAAGCAATTCAGTAATTCCACTATGTATATACACATCCACTCTTTCACCAACAGTTCTATATAGTCACTCATACATATACTCACTCATCATATGAAGTGATACACCTATACATCCTGTTACACACCGACATTCATCCGAAAGTTACTCACACACATATTCACACGTGCAAATAAACTATTGAACATCCATTTATTTGAATATAGAGTTATACACACACTTCCACCTTACTTCTATTTAAAATTACACATATTTATTCTCTTAAACAATCACTTATAGAAACACATACTTATTTAAACAGGAACTCTTACAATCTCTTACTCTCACATATACTCGCTTATATACATCAATATTCATATATACTAGATTAAAACATATGTAGGTACTGATAAAGACACTAGTGAGACAGTCATTCACTCACTAACAAACACATATAGACACTCATCCACCCATACAGTCCTGTACATATGCTGTCTTCAAAACACATACAAACAAAGAGTCAGTCACTCATGCATCTATGTGCTAAGTAATACCCCCACTAAACCATATAGACAGTCATACTGATACTAATAAAAATATCTAATAACCCATATACATACGCATGTAGCTACTTACCAACACATGTAGCCACTTATACACAAAGTGAAACACTAATATATATATTTAAATTTTTAAACATAACTCACTAATATTTATTTTTCAGAAAGACACATATTCACTGGATGGTGTCATCAGTGATGTCATGAGTGATGTCACTGACCATGTCATGAGTGATGTAATATGTGATGTCATCAGCAGTGCATTGCACGCGCAAGTTATAGTGAGTCCGACTAACTATAACGTGGGAATTTCAATGGTTTTATATCAGTAAAATTTCCAGCTAACTATAACTGGTGTGAAACCTATGTTTTTTTCAGTGAATTTAATAGGTTTTTTAAATGCTAATTCCTAACTATAACTGGTGTGAAACCTATGGTTTTTTCAGTGAATTTCAAAGGTTTTTTTAATGCTAATTCCTAACTATAAGTTTCACTTTATAAATAAGACTGTTAGCACTCTAGTTGTTCTTTAGAACACTCTGGTACATTCTGTCATTGGGCTACAGTTGGGCTACATCTAGTTGAATTTTGGGCTACATTTTCAATTTTTGATCTCTGGTGGCCATCTTTGGGCTACATTGGGCTACTTTGGGCTACATTTGGGCTACATTTTGGCTCTAACATATATTAAGCCCAATGTAGCACAATACATATTTTTCTAAAGTTAATGTTTTTTACAAACCACTTCAGAATAGAGCTACCTGTCCCTACAATTTTCCCAATTTTTTTTTAAAAAATTATTTTGGGGAGCGCTCCCGGAGCGCGCCCCGGGGAGCGCCCTGAAAAGCGTATTTTTACAAAGCGCCCCGGGGCGCGCTCCGGGGAGCGTCCCGTGAGCGCCAATATCGCAAACGAAAACATGATCGTGACGTATCGCGTAGCCGCGACCGCGTGATACGCACGGCGTAAGCGCACCCGGAAGTACTCGAGCGAATACGATCGCACAACGTAAACTTCCGACGCGCTTACGCTGCGCGACCCGGGGCGCGCCCCCGGGCGCGCCCCGGGCGCGTAGCGTAAGCGCGTCGGGTCATGTGAGCAGAAAATAACACTTTTCATTGGTTCATAACAGTTTTGGTTTCATAATGATGAAGCCCCTGGTCTTGTGACCTGAAAATAACACTTCTCATTGGTTCAGGACAGTTTTTTTTTCTAAATGATGAAAGACCCCACCTTTTTTCCTTATTCTGACTTTGTCCTTTGACTGAGGAAGACCTGTTTGTTGCTCTGTCTACTTTTTTGCTCTTTGAGTAATATTTTGTACTATAAAATGGCTTCATTAGTAGCATCAGCTGGTGCATCTGCCCCACCACCACCACCACAACCACCAAGAGGACCAGCTCCAAATTATGTTGGTGGTCAAGAACAGGAGGAGGAAGAGGAAGAGGAACAGGAGGAGGGGAGAAGAAGATGGCTGCCTGAAGAAAACACACCTTATAAACCCAAACCACACTTCATTTGGGAGTTTTTTTCAATTCCAGAGGGGAAAAAAAAGGTGAATGCGCCAAAAGTCACTTGCCTCATCTGCAATGATGAACTTTCACGGGGCAACCCAAATAAGAAATATTCTTTTGGTAACTATACCATGATTCGGCACATGACAAGAAAGCATCCAAACAACTACTCTCGTGCAGAGTTCCGGGAACTGGCCAGTAACCTCCCCCATTCATCAAGGACCCCCTCCCAAAGAAACCAACCCACTTCCTCGCAACCAGAAACATCTGAGGTGATGCCTTGCATTCAGCCGAGGTTTGCTGATTTTAAAATTACTTGCAAAGCTTGTGGCAAACTTATCTCCTATGGGGAACAAAGTGTGAAACTCATCGTCCTTGCAGGTGATAATCACAAGTGCCCCAAAAAGAAGTAATTTTTTGGGTTTTTTGTTTTTTTGCTCCAGTTGAGCCAGTTTCAATTCCCTTTTTTTGTTTCTCCCCCAAAAAAATACAAAAAAATATATAAAACTGTTTTGAAAAGCCAAAAAAAGTACAAAAAGTTCAAAAAACACAAAAAAAATATAAAACAACAAAAAGAAGAAAAAAAAAAGTTCTTTTTAGAACTACCTCCAATTTCTAAATCAAAACTTCATTTTTTAAACACTCTGTCACCTTTTTTCATCATAGTGCGCTCCCAGGGCCGCTCCCCGGTGCGCGCACCGTGCGCTTCCCCCGCGCAAAACTAAAAAAAAAAAAATATTTTAAATGCCCCGCGGGGCCCTTTTATAGCCCCCACATCAAACTTAGGGGGTCAAAGGGGTCTATCCCTGACGCCTTATGGTCAGTTCCCACTTTGTTTTAGCCACCTCTTATGTCTCGATTTTACCGAGACACAAGATGGCGACCGCTCTGGACTGTTTCGAATGTTTACAGACACCCGAGAGCCAATCAGCTTTCCATGCGCACCTCGCGTGGCGCGCCTGGAGCGCTCCCCGGTGCGCGCACCGGTGCGCTGCTATAGATATATATATTTTTTTGAACCTAAATTACTCAAAATCCACTGGAGCACATATCTTGAGACATAGCAAAGGCACATCGGGCTACCAGTCCCTACAATTTTGCCAAGTTTGGTGGAAATCCATTCAGCCGTTCGGGCTAAAAGTGAAATCGACCGCCCTATGGAAATTAACATGGGGAAAACGCGTTTTGGGACCCCCCTTTTATCTCGGCCCCCGCTTGACAAATCCCCCCCAAACTTTCAGGGAAGGACCGGAACGCCGCGAGGCCATTTTCAGGAAATTTTCAGGCAGATTCGTCAACCGGCGCAAAAGTTATTCCAAATAGAATTTTGAGATTTAACATTGAAAAAAATCCTAACTATAACTACCTACTGGCGACCGCCAGTAGGTAATATATATATATATATATATATATATATATATATATATATATATATATAGTATATCGATCTACATATATATATGTGTGTGTGTGTGTGTTTTTTCAGTTCAAAAACAAGTTTATTGAAGAAGAGCATGGTAATAATACAAATCAGGGACAATACTAATAAGGGAGCAATGGTGGAGAAATAATAAGAAGGGAGTAGGGGAGAGGGGAAATAAAATCTTACAATGATGGAGTAATAAAAAGGAGAGCAATGCAATTCAACACAATCAATACAACATACAAAATATAGAAGTGAATCATATTTGGGAAAGCACAAAAAATAAAGGGCATAATAAACAAGTAATGTAATAGAATGCAAATACGGCTATGCAGTAAAATAGAATGGTTAAATAGAAAGTAATGTGAAGGGTATCAAGGAGGTTTAGGTACTTCCTGCTGCGCAGGTCGAGGGCGAAAAGAACGGAGTGCACATTTATCTAAATACAATGTAATAGGAAGCCATAAGTCAGCACGTTTGGTTGCCATCTGTGGAGGAAAAACAAAAGCAGTATCGAGTCTGTGGTTGTGAACTACATTACACCACCAAGCTTTAAAAGTAATACTGGATGTAGACTTCCAATTGATCGTGATCTGTTGAAAGGCAACCGCTAATAATAAATCAACAATTCGAACATTAAGGTCATTACAGTCCCAACAAGGAGACAGGCTACCCAGGAAAACATGAGCATTTGAGAACGGAATAGTAGTAGAAAAAATGACATTAATTTGTGCCCAAACTTGTAACCAGAAGGCATGAACATTCTTGCAAAGGAACAACATGTGAAACAAGGTAGCATGTGGGGAAGCACATGACCAACAAGTATCGGGTGTGTTAGGGAAACGTTGGTGAAGGGTGTAAGGAGTGTGTAATAGACGGTTATAAATGAAGAATAGGGATTGCGTTAAGGAAGCAGCCCTGGAGGATTTACGAATCTTTAACCAAATCCTATCCCAAAGGGGAGTCGGCCAGGAGAGGGAAAGATCAGTCTCCCACTGCTCCTCAACTTTGCTCTTAAGTCTGGGAATAGTGTGTACATGAAGCTGTTTATAAAGAAGAGAAGCTTTTGGAAGGGTGAGTAAAGTGGAATGAAGGTGAGCGATAGGGTCTGGAGTAGGTGTAGGAGGAGGAGTGGCAGAAAGTGTAACATACACGTCCATGACTGACGCCTTAAGGAGAAGATACTGGGGAAGACAGGAGAGGGGTAGTTGAAAGGTGAGACGAAGAGTGGAAAAGGGTAAGAAAGTGGATTGTGAAAACAATTGGGAAACCCAAAGCAGTCCATGGGATCTCCAAGACTTCCATAGGATGGGTTTACCTCGGATCAGAAGGTATTTATTATGCCATATAGTAGAGGAGAGGAAGTCAGCAATACAAGTAGGGGCCGGAGGGTGAGAGGAAAGGAGGAGTTTGAGGGTGAACTTATGTATAGGGGTAAGAAGTGAGGCAGGCTTGCGGGAAAAGGAGATGCATTCAGCAAAAGAGAAAGGTGAGAGAAAGAGGCGCTCTACCTTTGTCCATAAAGGGCACGGAGAATCAGGGTCTTGTAACCAGAAGGAAGACTGACGTAGCAAAAAGGCCTTGTGATAAGCGGAGAAATTTGGAAAGTTGACCCCACCTTCGGAGGTAGGACGACTAAGTCTAGCTAAAGACATTCTAGGTTTGCTTTTATGCCAAAGAAAGGAAGATAAAACTGAATTTATTTTTTTGATGAATTTAGCTGGAATGGGAACGGGAATATTGGATAAGGTGTAAAGAATAATAGGGGAGATCATCATCTTGATTGTATCAAGGCGACCCCACCAGGACAAGTAAAGGGGATGCCACCTAGCCGTGAGATCAGATATTTTCTGGATGCACTTGGTTAAACAAAGGGAGACAGTTTCACGAATTGAGGGGGTAATATGTAAACCTAGGTATTTAATATTGGAAGGACTCCAGGTGAAGTTTGAGGCAGTGAAATCATTTTTAAAAGTAAACTTTGTTAAAGGTAAAATTTCGCATTTATCGTTATTAAGTTTATAACCAGAGACTGAGGAATAATGTTGCACTTCCGCTAAAAAAGCAGGGATGGAAACAGTAGGATTCGAAATAAATAATAAAATGTCGTCTGCGTAAGCAGCTAGTTTTACGGAGAGCTCTGTAGTACTAAAACCAGTTATATTAGGGTTTTGACGGAGTTTGGATAAAAAAGGTTCGAGGGCCAGGTTGAAAAGGAAGGGTGAGAGGGGACAACCTTGACGGACACCTCTACCGAGATCAAAATAAGGAGAAATTTGGCCATTAGCGAAAACTGCAGCCCGGGGATGAGAGTATAACAGTGAGACTAGGGAGGTAAATTTAGGACCGAATCCAAACCAATTAAGAGTGTGAAAAAGGTACGACCATTCGACCCTGTCGAATGCCTTTTCAGCATCTAAGGCTATGGCTGCAAGGGGAGATTGGAGATGGGAAGATTTTGTTAAGATGTTGAATAGGAGCCTTGTGTTATCTGTAATGTAACGGCCTTTAACAAAGCCTGATTGTTCATCTCCAAGCAGTTCAGGGAGTAAACGGTCTAATCTCATTGCCAATAATTTAGCGAAAATTTTGTAATCTATATTAACTAGTGAAATAGGTCTGTAATTTTTACAATATTGGACATCTTTTCCAGGTTTGGGAATTAGACAAATATGGGCGTCTGAAAAAGTACCGGAAGAAGTGCCTAACTCAGTAAAAGAGGATATAAGGGAGTGAAGTTTTGGAATAAGAAGCTTCGAAAAGTGAAGATAAAACTCAACAGTGAACCCGTCAGGGCCAGGGGCTTTGTTTAGTTTCAAACGATGAAGAGCAGCAAACAATTCTGGCTGTGAGGCATCAGATTCTAAGGAGGAAAGGTCAAGAGGGAAGGAAGGGGGGGTCTGAATGGTAGAGAAAAAGTGAGTAAGAGACTGAGGAGAAGAGGGTGTATCTGAAGTGTATAAGGACTCATAAAAATGTGAGAAGGTAGCAAGAATGTCAGCATCTTTATGTTGTAAATGGGCATTATCATCATAAATTGATTCAATATTGACTTTATTTTGTTTGATCTTTAAGTAATTAGCAAGAATCTTCCCGGCCTTGTTCCTACCACCATAAAACTTGGCACTAGATTTAAGCAAGTACAGAGAAGCATCTTCAGTTGACTGTTCATTAAATTTAAGTTTGGCAGCAACCAGAGATGTCAGACTATCTGAGGAATGAGAAGTGAAGTAGGCGTGTTCCAATCTTTTAATGTCATGAAGAAGGGTTTTGGTAAATTGGCGTGCAGATTTACGTTTTTTAGCAACAAAAGTAATAGTAAAATCACGAGCAGCTGCTTTAAAGGTATCCCAAAGGGTATGTTTCGAAATGGGTGGGATATCATTAAAGAGGAAAAACTCATCAAAAAAGGCAGAAAAAGAAGCAGAAAAGTTGGGATCCAAAAGAAGGGCATTGTTGAAACGCCATCGTTTAGGACCATCAGTTTTGGGTAAAACTTCGAGACTGACCAGTACAGGGGCATGGTCAGAAAGTAAAATCGGGCCGATTTCTGCTGCCTGGAGAGTTTGAGTAAGTGCGTGGGAGACAAAAATGTAATCAAGCCGTGATTGGGATCGATGGTGAGGGGAGTAAAAAGTGAATTCTTGTAGAGTTGGGTTACATAAACGCCAGGAGTCCACAAGCTTATGTTGCGAAATAGCTTGGGTAAACAATTTGTGCGATTTCGTGGGAATATAAGTGGCATCAGACTTCCTGTCCAGAAAAGGATCAAAAGGGTGATTACAGTCTCCCGCAAGGATGAAGTTATCGTCCATGAATTGGGTGATGCGGGGAGAAAGATCAGCCCAAAAAAGGGGTTCACCAGCCGTGGGACCATAAACATTAAGGAGAGAGATTGGAACACCTCTAAGTGATAGTCTGACATGAATCCATCTGCCATTAGTATCAGATTCTTGAGATAGAACCGTTAGAGGAAGTGACCTATGACATAAAATGGCAACACCATTACGTTTCCCATCACCCTGTGAGAAAAAGACGTCACCCACCCAACCTCTCTTGAGTTTGTCAGATTCTAGGTCCGAAAGGTGAGTTTCTTGAAGAAACGCAATGTCAACATTTAATTTAGCTAAGTGAGATAAAATGCGCTGACGCTTAATTGGGGAGTTAATACCCTTAACATTCCATGTAACCAAATTTAGAGACATAGTATGTACATGAAAGCCATACATTTCTTGATCAACGATTCAAGGAAGTAATGAGGAATAGAAGAAAAGAAGGTAGAAATAAATGAAAGAACGAGGAAAAAGAGATGAAAAAAGAAGAAAGGAAGCTGTGGAAGATGGGATAAATATACATGAAGAGAAAGATTATAAAGAGGAGAGAGATCAAAGAGTAACGAGTAATGAGTAAGAAGCAGAGAAGGAGTACAGAAGAATGAAGACAGGATTAAGAAATAAAGAGGAAAGAAAGGAAGAAAAGATGTAATATAACCTGAGAAGAAAGAAATCATCATCGTAAAGCAAAACATTAAGTCACTGATAAAGGAAGGGGAAGTAAAGAGGAACAAAAAACAAGGAAGGTACAAAAAACATGAAAATAACATACCTACTAAGGGGAGGTACGAGAAGAGGTTGAGGGGGGAAGGAGCCAGGTGGGAGAGGCAACACAACTGAGGACAGCCGGGCAAGGAACCAGGGAGATGACATCATACGATGAGGAGTTCCTGCGGGAACAAAGACGGGGTAAAACTGAGACAATAATACAAAGAGCAGTAGCAAAAAGTGAAGAGAAGAGAATGAAACTAAATAAAATGCATTACAATATTAAAAAGGAATAGAATAAACAAGCAATCAGAAAATTTCAAAAAAGGGAAAAAACACATTAACTGAACGTATGAGGAGAACAAGAACTTCGCCAACATAACCAGATAATCAGCCAAAGACATGAGGCGAACAACAACATATCAGTAAGAGAACTGGAACCTGAAAACAGGCGTGTGGTGCAAAGAGTCAACCAGGAGAACAAGAACTTCGCTAACATAACCAGACAGTCAGCCAAAAACATGAAGCGAACAACAACGCATCAACATGAAAACTGGAATCTTGAGACAGACTCGTATTGCAAAAGTCAGCCAGGAGAGAAGGACGAAGGACCAGAGGTATCCATGGTAGAAGTACGATGCGCATTAATGAAACTCTGCAGTCTCACAGGATCCTCATAGGTGGTGGTCTTGTTATTGTAAGTGACCTTAAACAGACATGGATGGTACAGGCCATAGCGGGCGCCCATGGCACGGAGGGCCTCTCTCATGCTGAGGAAAGCTTTCCTACGGTTAGCAGTTGCTTTAGCGTAGTCCTGGGCGAAGAACAATGGAGAGTCCAGCCAAGACAATTTGGGAAGAGCCTTGGCAGCTGCTAGAACTTTCAGGAGGTCAGTGTATTCCAGGAAATAAAGGATGACACCTCGTGGCCTTTGTGACATGGAGAGGGATGTAGGCAGACGGCCTAGACGATGCGCCCGTTGAATGTTGAGAGAGGTATCCTGTGGTAAATGGAGCAGTTTGGGAAGGAAGGACTTGAAAAAGGCAAGCGGATCGGACCCTTCAAGATTTTCCGCCAGGCCGTAAATGCGAAGATTATTACGCCTGCCTCTATTTTCCAACTCCTCCACCTGTTTCTGAAGAGCCCCTACCTGTGAAGACAAGTGTGTGACTTTAGTTTGAGATTCTTGAAAAGATGCAACAGATTGCTCCACCGTAGAAACTCTCGTTTCAATTTGAGACCAATTGTCCGTTAAAACTTGGAGTTTGGTATTAGTTTCCTCCATGAAAGGGCGTAAAGTTCCAATTTCTTCAAGGAAAGGACGAAAAGAACGAATTTCCTCTAATAATAGTTCCATGGAAACAGGTGACGGTGATTTAGGTGGAGACGGAGGATGCTTTTTGAGTCGTTTGGCCGTTACTTTTCCTGAAGAAGTAGGAGACGGCGTTTCCAGGAGTGCCTCCGAGTCAGGAGGTGGAAGGGAGTCTTCCATTTGGGACAAAGCTGAAAAAACTTTAGAGTTCTTGACAAAAGCCACCTTTGTAGGTGGTTTAGATGAAAAGCGAGACATGTGTTGGTGTTTTCCCATGCAAGGAGCCTGGGACGAAGAGTGATAAACACTGGATGGTAGCAAGCAGAAGCACTAGTCACAACCTTAATGAAGAAGGTGCGCTGCTGAAGAAAACAAAGAAAGAGCTCATATAAAGATAACCCACTCAGGCATATTGAGAAAAGTCAATGAGGATATACGTGCACACAAAGAGCGCGCAGTGCATGAAGGTGGGAGCGTGCGTCCAGTTATGTCACAGAAGAAAATGAAATTCTGCTTTAAAGTTCATGAGAGGCTGAAATACAAATAGAGCTCATCAGAAATGGAGAGAGAGTCAAAACCGCAAAGCTTGTAAATATGACACATTCCCAGTGCGCCACCGAAATTAGAAATTAGAAGAAGGCAGGAAGGATACATCTGCAGCATTGAAGGACATCCCATGTAAACATAAGGACTGATGGGAACAATAATCAAACTGCTGTCCCTGTTGGTATTAAAATGAAAAAGGATTACCAAAAGACGTTTTAAAAAGTATCCAGATAGTAAAAAGTGCAGGAGAAGTCAAACCTTGAGGGAAAATGAAAGCTTGACAGACATTCCGCTTTCCAGGCTGAAGGACTCCGTAGCGCGCAAGATGGCGGTCAATCTGTGTGAGGAGAATCTTTACTGCCGTCGGACGGCGCAGAGCAGGCGAGACATGCAGCGCGGTCTTGAAGAGGGAGTCAGAGGCGGACTGCAGGCATATTGAGGAGAGCGCTCACACTGGGTAAAATCACATTCGCCCTCACCAGGGGACTGCTCCGTAACTGGAGCCGCGAAATGCCGGCCACTAATACCGGAGCGTCCCTGAAGGCAAACTCGCAAATACCTCAGCCTCCGACGTCGGAAAAAGGTCCACGAAGGTGCCACTACATGGCGGAGGTATTCCGACGGGGATTCAGGACCAAAGGACAGGAACTGTGAATGGAGAAAGGGAGTTCTCCCGGTGTCCAGCCGGAGCCTCACTCAGGCGCTGCCATTGCCCACGGCGCCAAGCCACGCCCCCCGTGTGTGTGTGTTT